>NC_044033.1:102018025-102318025 GCF_901765095.1 Microcaecilia unicolor
CTCGCCCAGCGTCTTACTGATGGTTTTGTAGCCCATTCCAGCCTTGGCAGGTGTATGATCTTGTCCCTGACATCCTTAGACAGCTCCTTGCTCTTGGCCATTTTGTAGAGGTTAGAGTCTGACTGATTCACTGAGTCTGTGGACGGGTGTCTTTCATACAGGTGACCATTGCCGACAGCTGTCTGTCATGCAGGTAACGAGTTGATTTGGAGCATCTACCTGGTCTGTAGGGGCCAGATCTCTTACTGGTTGGTGGGGGATCAAATACTTATTTCCCTCTGCAGAATGCAAATAAATTCATATACTTTCCACAATGTGATTTTCCGGATTTAATTTGTGATGTGCTGTCTCTCACTGTTACCAATAACCTACCCTTCAATTATGGGCTGCTCATGTCTTTGTCAGTGGGCAAACTTACAAAATCAGCAAGGGATCAAATACTTATTTCCCCCACTGTATATATATATTTTTTTTTTATTGTTGTAGATTTTGATAGTTATATAGTCCATTTTTCCCTCTAGTTCTAATTGGTTGAATCTGGATATAATACAAAAATCATTCATAAAAGAAAATTTAGATTTTTGCCATACATTAGCTGGCTTTCACAAAATTATTGCTTCTGAATCATTACTAAGGAGTCCTTTTACCAAGTTGTGGTAAAGGGGCCCTGTGGTGGTGTCAACGTGTGGATTTGCCTCATGCCGAGGCCCCCTTTTTTCCACAGTGGGTAAAAGAAGTTCTTTTAAAGGAAATGGCTGTGTGGTAAGTTAAGCACTTGCGCATTGCCATTTCCTGGTTCTAACCCAATGGTAACCAGGCAGCGCATGGTGCTGCCTGATTTCTGCCGGGTAAGCCCCCGGCACTAAAAAAAATTAAAATATTTTCATTGCGCAAGAAATGGCATGTGAAACACACCAGAACTACTGCTGGGCTCCTGCAGTAGACAGCCAGTAGGGCCAATTTGCCATGTGCCACTGCCACGGTAGCCCTACCATGGCTTTGTAAGAGGGCCCCCAAATGTCTTATACACAGGGGCCCTTTTACTAAGCTGCATGAAAAGGGGTCATGCGCTCTGATTAACGCATGGGTTTCCCCATGTGCTGAGGCCACTTTTCCCTCAGCTGTAAAATGGCTGATTTCCATGTTTTCTATTAATCGCAAGGTGCAAATTTCAAAATTAGCACATGGCCATTAGTATGTGAGACCTTACTGACACCTATTTAGTAGGCGGAAAGGGCTCACTTGCTAATTATGCACTAATCAGATGCATGTGGCAATGAAGCTGTGCTAACCGAATAATGCTGGGCATGCCTACTCTCTGCCCCCCAAACGTGCCCCCAGTGCTAAAAAAATAGAAAGTATTTTTTTTTTTAGCTCTAGTGAAGCGTATGCAGATGCCTGGTCTACCACTGGGTGCCTGAGCATACCCTGCAGTAGTGCATTTTGGCACGCAGGAAGCATGCGTTAGTGCTTTCTGCCGCTTAGTAAAAGGACAACCCCACAATTTGGTATCTAATCTGGATTTTAAATTGTGAATCTCTAAAATGGGATTAATCAATCTGTAATGGAACTGACATTCCATATGGTACTGTTATATGCTAATGAGAATTTTGACATTTCATCAGGCTTGCCAATCATAGTAATCCATATGGCTCATATATCTAATGCTTGGTTTCATGCAGGATATTTTTAGAACTAAACTACTTATTTTTGTATCCATATAATTGTTTGAGTTGGACACGTCCTCCATTAATTTGTGAAACAGAGCAAAATGCAGCAGATATTTAAAAACCCTATACTGCCTTGTACAAATTCAGTATTGTCCATGGGAACAGGGAAAAGATGAGTTCAATCTCTCATTAAAAATATTCTGTCAAATGAGAAGCACACTGGGGTTAGCCCTATACTTTCCCATTCCCTTTTCCATTAGTTATAGTAACCCTTGAATTCAAACAGTTCCAATTACAATTGTTTCCCATTATAAAGGCTTACCTGGGTCAAAAGAGTTAATTTTCTATTGATTTCCACATTTTCAGTCACCCTGGGACTAGTGGTTATGCTGAAAGAGAGGTGTTTGTCTCTGTCTTGAAGCATTTTTGTATAAAAACTTTCTGTTCACAGCTTGTCTAAATAGCAATAAATCATCATTACTTTACTAGTTTGATTAGAAGATTTTTACTACTTCAAAGCTAAGTATTCGTAATTAATCATGTGTCTATCATTAAACTCCAAAACCAGTTTTACTTCTCTTTAATGGGCAATTTTCTCTCCTTTCACTGAAGTACTGTCGCTATTATACTTTAGCATATTACTTTGAATCAGTTTGGGGTGTAGTTATTAACATGGGATACTAACATAGTAGATGACGGCAGATAAAGACCTGAACGGTCCATCCAGTCTGCCCAACAAGATAAACTCATATGTGCTATTTTACATGTATACCTAACCGTGATTTATCCTTGTCATTTTCGGGGCATAGACCATAGATGTCTTCCCAGTACTTGCCCTGCCTCCGAACCACCGGTGCTGCCACCCGATCTCTGCTAAGTTTCTGAGGATCTATTCCTTCTGAGCAGCATTCCTTTATGTTTATCCCATGCATTTTTGAATTCCATTACCGTTTTCATCTCCATCACCTCCCGCGGGAGGGTATTCCAAGTATGCACCACTCTCTCTGTGAAAAAATACTTCCTGACATTTTTCTTGAGTCTGACCCCCTTCAACCTCATTACATGTCCTCTAGTTCTACTGCCTTCCCATCTCCAGAAAAGATTTGTTTGTGGATTAATACCTTTCAAATATTTGAACGTCTGTATCATATCACCCATTTCTCCTTTCTTCCAGGGTATACATGTTCAGATCAGTAAGTCTCTCCTTATATGTCTTTTAACGCAAATCCCATACCATTTTTGTAGCTTTTTTTTGCACCGCCTCAATTCTTTTTACATCCTTAGCAAGATACGGCCTCCAAAACTGAACACAATACTCCAAGTGGGGCCTCACCAACAACTTGTACAGGGGCATCAACATCTCCTTTCTTCTGCTGGTCACACCTCTCTCTATACAGCCTAGCATCCTTCTGGCTATGGCCACCGCCTTGTCACACTGTTTCATCGCCTTCAGATCCTCAGATACCATCACCCCAAGATCCCTCTCCCCCTCAGTACATATCAGACTCTCACTGCCTAACACATACGTCTCCCGTGGATTTCTACTCCCTAAGTGCATCACTTTGCATTTCTTCGCATTGAATTTTAATTGCCAAACATTTGACCATTCTTCTAGCTTCTGCAGATCCTTTTTCATGTTTTTCACTCCCTCCGGGGTGTCCACTCTACTGTTAAGATGTGATTTTAACACTAACTCATGCTGTTTTAGCACAGGTCCCATTTTATGCAATACTACTACTACTTCTACTACTTATCATTTCTATAGTGCTACTAGACATATGCAGCGCTGTACACTTGAACATGAAGAGGCAGTCCCTGCTCGACAGAGCTTACAATCTAATTAGGACAGACAAACAGGACAAACAAGAGATAAGGGAATATTAAAGTGAGGATGATAAAATAAGGGTTCTGAACAAGTGAATAAGGGTTAGGAGTTAAAAGCAGCATCAAAAAGGTTGGATTTTAGCTTAGATTTAAAGACGGCCAGAGATGGAGCTTGACGTACCGGCTCAGGAAGTCTATTCCAGGCATATGGTGCAGCAAGATAAAAGGTGCAGCAATGAAATCTAGTTACTAATAACTGGGGTTAACAGTAAAATAGTATGTCTTAATGGTAGCCCATGTTGATAATTTCTCCCCTTTGTTATCATTCATCTATTAATCAGAGATCAGTCCACATCTTATTTGGAGCTCTTTTTTTTTCAGATGGATTTCTCTTGTTCCATACCAGCTGTAAAAAAGTACTAAAATGGATGTGGGCAATATTCATTGGGACAGTCGTCACATAAAGATATTCCTATAAATAATACAGATTTTTTTTTTTGCATATTTTCAGCCAATTTATCCATATAGGCTTGCCTGTTGAATATGTGATCAAAAAAAGTAATTTATGCGAAAGGCTTTATCCCCTTGATTCTATATGGAGTGCCAAGTGGCATACGTAAATTTGAGCATGTGGCCAATTTACATGTGCTACTAAATTGAGAAATGAGCCAATTAGTCTTGATAATTGGCTGATAATGACCAATTATTGACACTAATTGTGCATAATTGGAATTTATGCACACTTCTTTTTAGGTATATTCTAAGTAGAGGAGTGTGGTAGCCGTGTTAGTCCACTCTTAAGGTTATCAATAGAAATCAAACAAAATAAAACATGGAAAAGAAAATAAGATGATACCTTTTTTATTGGACATAACTTAATACATTTCTTGATTAGCTTTCGAAGGTTGCCCTTCTTCCTCAGATCGGAAATAAGCAAATGTGCTAGCTGACAGTGTATATAAGTGAAAACATTCAAGCATTACTATGACAGTCTGACAGGGTGGGAGGAGGGGGGTGGGTAGGAAGTATGCATGGGGACATCAAAGCATATCATTGATATTCTAACAGGGTGGGTGTGGATAGGTGAGGGGAGGGTGATCAACAGAGACATACAGCTTTATGGTTTATAATGGGCTAGGAACCCCAGTTCCTTGTTAAGTCCTTTCTGTTGGGTGTTAAAATATTCAATCATTCTGACTTCAAAGGTCTTACGTTCTTGTATGGTTTTAAAGTTACCTTTGAGGATTCTCACTGTGAAATCACTGGTACAGTGTCCTGGTCCTGTAAAATGTTGACCAACAGGCGTGGGAACCCTGCTGGCACCAGTATTGTTCATATGATGTCTATGTAAATTGAATCTTGTCTTAAGCATCTGGCCTGTTTCTCCAATATAGCATCCTTCGTTACATTTTTTACACTGAATGATATATACCACATTGGAAGATGAGCAAGTGAAAGATCCCTTTATGTTGAATAAGGTATATTCTAGAAAGCAGCACATGTAAATTCCCATGTGCGCAGCCAAAAAGGGGGCATGGTCATGGGAGGAGTGATTAAAACATAAAAAATACATTTTGGATGTTACCAAATTCTATTATTCTGTCTCACTTTATTTCCAGTTTTGGCACAGTATAAGTCATCACAAGAACAAGATATAACAAAACCAATGGACTGCATTAGGGGCTTATAGCCTATTTAGTTATGTTTCAACAAATGAGAGATCTGTATGAAACAAAATATTTGTTTTTATTATTTTGACTTATAAAACCACTTGTCCCTGAAACATGCTCAAACAACAGTATTTATTTATTTATTTGTAGCATTTGTATCCCACATTTTCCCACCAATTTGCAGGCTCAATGTGGTTTACATTTGCTGTAATTGTGGATTGCCATTTCCGGGTAACAGACTTACAAATGATATTGTGTTAGGGTGCATACATGCCTGGTAGCAAACATGGAACATAACATAAGTGGAACCGAACATGGTCTAAGTTTATACCATGTGCATACATACATGGTGAAGAAGAATGAATTAAGGTAATATATGAGGTTCCTGAGCAATAAGTTGGATAGTAACATATGTTAGGTCATCAACTATAGGGAGACCCTGTTCGACATAAGGTTGAAGTGGTATATCTTAATCATTGATATCAAAGAGTTAGATCAGTCATGTGATAAGAGTTCAATTTAGTATAGATCGTGTATAGTGTTGTTGTTTGGTGTTTGAGATGGATGCTAATGGTACGCCTTCTTGAAGAGATCTGTTTTCAGTAGCCTTCGGAAGATGGTTAGGTCTTGCGTTGTTTTTATGGTCTTCGGAAGTGCGTTCCATAGCTGTGTGCAGATGTAAGAGAAACTGGTCACGTATGTGGTTTTAAATTTTAGCCCTTTGCAGTTAGGATAGTGGAGATTGAAGAATGTGCATGATGATCTTTTTGCATTCCTAATAGGCAAGTCTATATGGTCTGACATGTAGGTCGGAGCCTCTCTGTGAACGATTTTGTGTACCAGGGTACAAACTTTAAACGTAATTCGTTCTTTTAGTGGTAGCCAGTGTAGTTTTTCTCTTAGGGGTTTGGCGTTTTCGTATTTTGCTTTACCAAATATGAGTCTGGCTGCTGTGTTTTGAGCGGTTTGAAGTTTTTTAATGATTTGTTCTTTGCATCCGGTATAAATGGCATTGCAGTAGTCTAGATGACTGAGCACCATTGATTGTACTAGGCTGCGGAATACTTCCCTTGGGAAGAAAGATTTGATTCTTTTAAGTTTCCACATTGAATAGAACATTTTCTTTGCTGTATTTTTCGCCTTATCTTCGAATGTGAGATTTCGGTCGATTGTGACTCCCAGAAGTTTCAGACTGTCTGAGACTGGAAGGGTGTAGTCTGGGGTGTTTATGGTATTGGGTTTGTTTGTGTTGTATTGTGAGGACAGGATGAGACATTGAGGCATATTTTCAAAGCACTTTGGGAGGCTAAGTTCCATAGGTTTCTATGGAACTTTGGGAGGCTAAGTGCTTTGAAAATGAGCCCAATTGTGTTTTTTTCTGCGTTTAGCTTTAGTTAGAATGCTTCCGCCCATGAGTTCATTATTTGGAAGCTGTGTGTGATTTCATTTGTGATTTCCGTTATGTCTTGTTTGAACGGGATGTATATCGTGACATCGTCTGCGTAGATGTACGGGTTGAGTCCTTGGTTGGATAGCGATTTGGCTAAAGGTGTCATCATTAGGTTAAAAAGGGTTGGTGAGAGCGGTGATCCTTGTGGTACTCTGCATTCAGGTATCCATGGTGTCGACGTTTTTGAATTCAAAGTCACTTGATAAGTTCTTGCTGTTAGGAAGCCTTTAAACCATTTTAGTAAGTTTCCTCCAATCCCGAAGTAGTCTAGGATGTTCGAGAGTATTTGGTGGCTGACCATGTCAAACGTGCTGGACATATCGAATTGTAGGAGTAGCACATTGTTTCCAGTTGCAATTAGTTGTTTAAATTTGGGTACGAGAGTGGTTAGCACTGTTTCAGTGCTATGGTTGGATCGAAATCCTGACTGTGAATCATGTAGTATTGTGAATTTGTTTAGGTAATTGGTAAGTTGTTTGGTTACCATGCTTTCCATTAGTTTTACTATCAGGGGGATGGATGCTACTGGTCGATAGTTGGTTCTGTCACTTAGTTTTTTCTTTAAGTCTTTGGGTATGGGTGTAAGTAATATATTTCCTTTGTCCTTGGGGAAAAGTCCATGTTGTAACATGTAGTTCAGGTGTGACGTTAGGTCTGTTATGAAGCGTTTGGGGGCGAACCTTATTAGATTGCTGGGGCAGATATCCAGTTTAGAGTGTGTTTTGGAGAATTTGTTGAGTGCTTGAGTTATGATTTCTTCGGTTAGCAAGTCGAAGTCATTCCAGGTTCGATCTGCTGGGTATTCACCGTGAGTAGAGTCCAGGCAGTCCATAAATTTTTCGTGGTCCTTGGTGTTGAGTGGTAATGTGGATCGAAGTTTTATGATTTTCTTGTTGAAGTATTTGGCAAGTTGATCTGCTGATGGGGTGTCTGTGCTGGCTGTGGTTACCGGTGTGGTGTCTATTAGTTTATTCACGAGTTGGTAGAATTTATGTGTGTCTTTGTAATCTAGTCCTATTTTGGTTTTGTACTATGCTCTTTTGGTTTGTCTTATTGTATATTTGTATTTTCTTTGCATTTGTTTCCAATCTTTAAGTGTAGGTTCATTTTTCATTTTTTTGCCATGCGCGTTCGAATCTCCTGACTTGTGTTTTTAATTTAATCCATTTGTACATCTAAAATGAAAATTTCTACAAAAGAGACGAGGTGAAGATGTGATTCCATGTGCCCAATGAAAAGAGTGTTTAAATTTACTTCCATTTAATTTCAGTCTATTCCATCTTTATGACATCAGGCTTCCCAAGGCAGATTACAACAACAGTTAAGATGAACTCATCAGGAAACAGGATATCCTCACTGAAATTTGGCCATATGTAATGTATAGAAGAGTGTAGAGAAATGAGCCCACAATACAGAGTTTATAACTGCTGTTTCTACCAGCTACAATAATGTTTTAAGCTGTTTTAATGATATTCAATTTTTATTTCATGATATTTATATCTACCTATGAGAAGCTTTCAAATAAATTAAAAAGATGTCAAATAAGTTAAAAAAAAATCTTTTGTCTTCCATCTTTTAAGGAATTGCCTATTCAACTGGAACAGCTTTAAACGTTTTTACAGATGGACCTTGCATAGGCAGTGAGTTATTTCTAATAATCTTTTGCTATTGTTTTGGGTGAACTAAAATGGCGACACGCTCCGCGTACTGGTTTCAACCCATATAATGGATTAGGTAGGCTCACCTCGTCTCCTGTTTTCATCCAACCTTCTTGGTTACCGCCATGCTTTCAGAGTGAAGAAGAAGAAAGAAGTGAGGCACTATCTTCTTGATTTTATGTAGTGCGCCTAGAGCTACGTGCAGTTCTACATGTAAATCTAGGTGTTTTCTGTAATGCACGTAGATTAATTGTTTTAACAAGCTGTTAAGCATTAACAGCTCTTAACAAGCAATAACGAGCACTAATTGGCAAAAATTAGAATTTATGCATGTACATTGCTACACCTAAATTTACTACAACTAAATTATAACACGTGCAGGCAAAAAGGGGCGTGTTTAGGGGGCATGGAAATGGGCATTTCATGGCGTTTCAAAAATCTACACATGTTGTTATAAAATATGGACCAGTGCACGTAAATCTACATGCAGGGATTTACACCAGCTTTTTGTTGGCGTAAATGTACATGCATAGATTTAGTTGTTTGAACTACGCCTAAGCATATTCTAAATACCATGCGTAGATTTACACGTGGTATTTAGAATACACTTAGGTGTGATTGCCTAATGCTCATTAATTTTTGGTGCCATATATAAAATCGAGTCCTATAAGCCCAGCATGCTAAGAAGGCAAGCAACCAATAGGAAGTCTCCCATAAACCACAGTGAGTATATCGGTGCTCTGAAGGAGCCCATCAGAAAGAAATACAAAATTGCATAGATTTGTAGTCCAAGAACACACTTTCATCTTTTAAAGGTACAAGCACTGAATACTTTATACAAACAACATGCAACCTGCCTCCATGAATATGGGATATATCTAATCAGATTCCCAAAGGGCTAAATCAAGAACAATTGTGCAAGGTGTGTCCATTCATATAACTTGAATAAATTCTAATGTGTAAACAGGAGGCCTCAGTGTGAATTGTGAGCCATAAAACAAAAAATTTCATCAATCAAACACAGGTTCAAACTTTAGTGTCCAAAGTTACACTTATCTTTCAAGCATCTACCCGTTCAAGAGCAGCTGGTGTGGTTTTGAGTGAATTTACAAGAAGAATGAATTTACTCTATTCCATTGAGCATTACAGCCATGAAATTGTTTTGTTTTATGGCTTCAGAATTCACACTGAGGCCTCAATCCCTTTAGGAATGTGATTAGATATTTTATTGGGATATTCCCACCATTTAGGTTTTTTCTGGGTTTGAATATCCATGACTATGGGGGCAGAACATAACAGGTTGCTTTGGTTTGGAGGATATGTGCCTATTTTTAGCCTATTGTGTAAGGCACATATGAGAGCATTCTATGTATGGTACTCAAAGTTGCACCCACAAATTTGTACATGTGCCCACTTTGCAGGGGCATAGCCAGACAGCAGATTTTGGGTGGGCCTAGGCAAGAAGTGGGTGGGCACCAAATGTTCTGTCCCCCACCCCCACATCAAAAAAATATCTCAGCTGGTGGGAAAATGCTTATCTCCAGTCTCCACCTTGGTAGTCTGCAGCAAGCATGCATTGAAAACTGAGCATGCGAAGGTGCCAGTATTGTGGAGAGCAGCATTTTCATTACCATGTGCTACTGTTGGGTGGGCCCCGGCCCACCCAGGCCCACATGTGGCTACGCCACTGCCACTTTGTGTGTACAATTTGAATGATAAGCCTAGTAGCACCAATAATTGGGTACTAACAATCAATTATTGATGCTAATTGGCAACAATTTGGACTTACGCACACATTTTGCTAGGTATTATTTTATAAAGATGTGTATGTAAATCTTTTAGCATGGGACGTGGCTGTGGAGGGGCATGGACCAGTCAGGGACATTCTCTAAATATGGCAGTACCAGCCAACATCCACAAAAGTTTTTCTGCCCCATACCAACATGAATAAGGGCAAGAAGATGTTTTGACTGCTCACTCAGCTTGCTTCTGGGACTCTTCATCAACTCAAACATTGCAACTTTCATTAACCTTTTCAGTGGCTACCTGCCACACTTCTATATATAAGAATTTGGTTGGCTTCCTCAAGACCATATAAATTCTTATATATGATCAATGTGGAATAATGTATTAGATGAGTAATATCTGGGGATAATCAGGTTAATACCATGTTTTCTTTTTTCTGTTTACTGTTTAATTGATCTCCTTGTCTTATTTCACTCTCCCTATTTTTCTCCACTTGTGGTCTAAGAAAGAAAAAGATTGTATATAATTCATATATCTAGTTGGGATTGTTTTCTTCTTTCATCTCTGTATGACTGTTTGCAAGTGACCCTTGTAAAATGAAAAATTATAAATAAATGATTAAAAAAGAATTTGACTGCAATGTGTCCCACTTATTTAGCTCAGATTATTAAATGTACAAGTACAGAGGCCACAATCTTTCTGCACTAGCAATATTTTGAGTGGTAAAACACAATGGGGATTAAAAAGACCTCCCTTATACTCTCCTGTAAAATGCTATCTAAATCAAGCACTTTATACGTATCTAGGAACAGCTGTAAATCCCACTGTTGATTTATTTAGTCATATACATTTATTTACCCTCTGAAATGGGCAATATATATATACATTTTGGTTCTCTACTTGTTGCACACAAACCCCACCCAAACTACGCTTCCTTGCTATATGTTCACAGTGCAGATTTATACCATGCAAATCCCGCTTTCTAAAATTGGGTTTTCTATGCTTATAAGAAATATATGTCTAAATGCTGAAATTCTCATGTGTAAATCATGCCCAGGGCTTCTAAAATAACCAAGGCTTCTAAGGTGGGGGAAGGGGGAATCAGTAAGTGGCGTTATGGTCTTAACATGCATTAAAGCAATTAGTGCTCATTAAATGATAAAAGCTCAATCTATACCTATGGGCTTTTAGCATTTAGCACACGCAAATTCCCTTAATGTGTATTAAGGTGCATTAAAGCTATAATGCCGCTTGATGAATTCCCCCCTAAGTGTCTTTATAAAATACTAATACAAATTTTGCAGAAATTGCACCTAGATTGAAGGTGTAGATATTACACATGATCAAAAACAGGCATAAATTTGTGCACATACAAAATGCACAATCACATATATTTTATAAATATATATATGCATATTGTGATTCTGCCCATTGTCCACCCTAACTTTGCCCCTGTGTAGGTCCAACTTGAGGATACAATCAGAATTCTTGGTGTAATAATTGATAACTGTTTGACCTTTGCAAGCCATATTTCCTCAATAGTAAAGAAATCCTTTTTTGTATTGAGACAAATTCATCTGGTGCATTCCTTTTTTTGAAACAGCTTCCCTTCATTTGCTAGCACACTCCCTAGTCATTTCCCCCCCAGATTCTATATATGGCGCCCAAAGTTGCAAGCTAAACTTTGGGTGCATGCCCAAGTTTTGCATGCAACATAGTTGATTAACTAGCCCTTAGCTAGCAATAATTGGGCACTAACCAATTATTGCAGTTAATTGGAATTAATTAGGATTTGTACGCATAACTGGCTGTACACTCATTCTAAAAGGCATGGTGCCTAATTCTCATAGCGCATATTTGACAAGAGGGCATGGCCAGGAGCATTTCAGGGGAGTTCCAAAAAGTTGTGCGTGCAATTACAGAATACTATCTTACCATGTCTAACTTGAGCACTGTCATTTACATCAGGTTTTAGCAGGCATAAGTCCGGCACCCAAAAGTTAGGTGTGGGATTCGTGCTAAACGCTATTCCATATAAGGTCCATGACCTTTATAGAATAGCGCTTAGTGCAGAATTTTTCAGCACCCAAGTTTCTGCACAGTTTATATATTTCTTTCTTTTGCACTTAAATTATTGTAATTCTATTCTTCAAGGTTTTCCACAGTTTTGACTTTGTCCTTTACAATTAATGCAAAATACTTGGTTAAACTAATCCACACTGCTAAGAAATGTGATAGTGTTAATCTTCTCCTAATAAGCAAACACTGGCTTCCCATTTTTTTTTTACCAGATTAATTATAAGGTCCTCCTGACTTTTCAGATCCTTCACTCTGGATTACCACAATTCCTAAGCAGATCCCTTATCCCGTATTTGCCAATTTGATCCTTACATTTTTCCCTACAAAATTTGCTCACTGTACCTTCTTATTTTTAAAATTTGCTCACATTTAGCTCACACATCACGTTTTGCTGTTGTCATCCCTTCACTATGAAATGCCATACCTGTTGAATTACATCTAGAACTATCATTTCAAAAGTACAAGGCAACTCTTAAGGTTCATTTGCTTTCTAAAACGCGCTTCCAAAAGCCCAATGATACACAATGATTCTTCTGCTTCCGTGTTCCCTGACAGCAGAGTTTCACTTTGGTCTGTCCGCTTCTTTTCACCACCTCCCTTCCTTGTATAGATCTTATACCTATTTGTTTAGCTTCTTCAACTTTTCTTTCCTCTCCTTCCTCCTATTTTAATTATTTTTTTTTGTGTGTGTGTAAACTGCCTAGATGCTTTTATTCATGGCATATTAAATACATGTGAAATGTACTTTTAGGTGTGAACTAATTATATAAGTGCTCATTTACATGCATAAAAATGACATCTAAAATTGTCTTCAGTATGCCTGTTTTCTGTGTATATATCCACACAATTTTTTTAACAGCAATTTTCTATACATAAAGCCTGCTTTAGAAAATTATCCCTTTAAAAAACTAGGAAAGCATTTGCAATATACTGAACTCGAGTGTTCAGTGTGAAAGGGCTCTGTATTGTCTTCAGCTGGGAATGCCATTTCCGTGCAGTGTGACCTGTGAATCAGATGTCTGACTTTTTAAGGCATCAAGGTAAAGAATAAACATGCAAACTGGAAAAAAATGCACTGGTTGAAAAGTTTTAAGACCAAGAGGCAGTTCCTTTAGCTGCCAACCCACTGGTGGAGTTTGGAAAACTCATCAGAAGGAGTGAAGTCAAAATTCTCTGTGAGCCTGGGTGGTCACCGACAGGAAAAAAAAAGAAAAACTACACACCAGTGGTTTTACGTGATGTGATTTCTATCTGTTGTACAAGAGCAGCATAACTGTCATTCTCCTGCTGAAAGACAAAATTATAGTGATGTAATGGCAACCATTTCAACTAAGTAAGCCGCCTAAAAATATAAATACATTTTTTATTCTGCCTTGGTTTATGTTGGCATATCCTTACCGTGATTGCTCGTTTTAGGAATAAAACGTTTTGTACTACATGTTTTATGTGATATTATTTGAGCTTACACGCTCAGCTGTGGGTGTGCGGTGCTATTATACAGCTCTAGGTTCCCAATGGAGGTAAAAATAACAACATTAGAAAAAAAAAGTTCTAACCTTCACAGTTTTCAGGGAAGCTCGCCAAAATAAAATCTTCCCTTTCTCAGCAGCTCTTTTTTCCTCTATTGGACTGAATTAGAGATCCTCGACTTTCAGAGCTGCTTTCATTTAGAATCCAATGCAAAGGCACATGTTTAGGGAGTTGTAATACGAACGCAGGCTTTGGAGAATTTTTACTTTATTCAAAGACATATTTCTACACTGATTTCTTTTATTTGTTCAGTCATAACTGGGCATTTTTATTTTTTTTTAAACAAGTATTAGCTCACCAGAAATAGAAGTAATCCAATTTCTAACATTTATTAGAAAATCCATCAAAACACAGCGACACATAAAATAATTATTTCATAAAGACCACCAAAGAAAATGGAAGAAAGTAAAGAAATGTCTGATGCTAGAAAAAGTAAAGGGGTTGGCTTTCAAAAGGAATTTCCTTGAAAGTGCCTCCGAGTATCTGGGCAGACCATGGCAACACTGGTTACTGCAGGGGAGGTCCGGGGTCAGAGCTGGAAGTTATTTGGCACTGCCAATAGCAGCGGTACCTAGATAGATATCTGGTTTACTTAAGAAAGAAAGAGGCTGCAGAAATTGCACCTAGATCGAAGGCATGGACATTACATCTGATTGAGTGCAGTTATAAACTTGTGTACATACAATATATGCAATTACATGTATTTTATAAATACGTATGCCCATCGTCCACCCAACCCTTGTCCCTGAGCATGCCTACTGTGCAAGTGCTCTCTGGCTTGCACTGCATGTACTTTTAAGTGTGAACTAATATTATAAAAGCACATTTATCCCCAGTGGCAGCCCCAGAGCTGGATATTCAGTACTGACACCTCAATAGGGGCCAGCACTGAATACCTGGATCTAATTCAGCCAGTACTGGCCAGCGTTTAAAAAAAACACTGACTGCCACCAGCTAAATATTGACTGGAAAGAAAATTAAAGAGGGGGAGTTCTCAGAAAAAGAGCTGACAGCCAGCCTAACCACATATAACTGCAACCCTAACTCCAGCCCAACATTAGTTCTCCGATGCATGGAGCAGTGCAGAATTTCTAGAATCTAAAAAGAAAAAGCAGCTTGAGAAGGTTCAAAGAAAACAAAAGTGGTATTTGACAACTTAACACATTCAACATTTAAACTAAACACTCAAGTACATCACTAAATGGGGCACTCAAAAACACTCAAAAATATAAAACACAAATTATTCATGAACTACTAATAAGGGTTTATTATTCAGTATGGTTTAAGCAGGCAGGAGAGGTTCCTGCCCGCTTAACTATGCTGGGCTGCCCATCTGCCAATATTCAGTGGCACTTAACCAGGCAATGCTGCTGAATATTGGCTCTAACTGCAGAAAGTAAAAACAGCCAGTTGAGGGTCCTTCTGGTGATAGACTTGGGGAGGAGCAAGGAAATTTGTGGACACCAGCCATATTCAGAGCCAGTGCCCATGTAGCTAGCCAGGTAAGTAGGACCACAAAAAAAAACAAAAACAACAACAAAAAACAGTCCTTTGCCCAGTTACCTATGTGGGTGCTGCATTGAATATTGGCTGGCACCTGCAGAGCTTCCAGGTTAGAACCAGATCAATTCGATGCTCCCCCTCCCATCCCCCAGGTAAGAAGTCGCTGTCCTCCTGAAGCTCACTGCACCTATCCCACTCCGTTTAGGCCCTCCCCCTGGCCTATCTTTAAATGTCCTGGTCTTCTAGTGGTCTTTGGGGCAGGAGTAGGGTTACTATATGGCTCCAGAAAAAGGAGATCACAAAAGAGAGGGTAAAGCAGTATACAAACCAATACAGAAAAAAAAAAGCAACACTGGACTTTCAGGGTTGGGATAAGCAAAGTCCTCCTTTATTGAACGATAGACCCAACACGGGCCACGTGTTTCGGCGCATTAGCGCCTGCCTCAGGGGTCTAATATAAAATAACATAAAAATATATCAGTTATACATAATCATAAATAAGAACATGCACATATACCAAACACAAATAATCTATAAAAATATTACACTCCAACAATAAGTAAGGCATACACAAAGAATAGTAGATAAAATATACATATATACTTATCAAAACATAAAAAAACATGAATGCACAGAAAATTTTCTTCTTTTATAAAATCTATTAATTTTCCAAAATAAGAGGTTTATTTCTGTATATACTTATCAAAGAGCACTAGATGCTTCAGCCTTTCCTCATAGGAAGTCGTCCCATCCCCTTTATCATTTTCGTCACCCTTCTCTGTACCTTTTCTAATTCCACTACATCTTTTTTTGAGATGCGGTGACCAGAATTGAACACAACATTCGAGGTGTGGTTGCACCATGAAGCAATACAACTATATATGTTTCTTGGTTTTGTTTCCTTCTTGGCTCAGCTACTAAGCCCTGGTTTTCCATTCTCACTCCCAGCACATCTCTGCTATAGGCCAGCTTTTGGGGTGTGTGACCTGTGTGGCTGTGCAGGGCACAATGAATGAGGAGGTATTGCTATAGTGCTGTGTCACCTCCATATCCTTCCACATCATGTAGGCCAGGGAAAGAAGGGAGTAGGGGAATAATAGTGTTGGGCAGAGAATGGAGGAGAAAGAAAGGGATGTTTGGTTGAAGGAGACAGTAAGAGGGATGTTGTGCTGGAGTCACCACTAATAAAGGAGGGGGCATGTGCCAAAGCTGTTACCACCAAATAAGATGCCAATTTCCATTGTTGTAGAAGGCACTAGAGTCAGTGCTAACTCAGTTCTCCAAGCCAACCCTGCACTCTGTAACCGCTAGAACTTTAGCAGATGGGCTGGCCCACAATGGGTTGATATGAATACATTCCTTTGGGTTCACTGATTTCCTGCTCAGCATGTGATCTTTGGGATTTTCAGTCTGAGGACAGGAAACAGCAAACAAATGTGGCCCTAGGGGTTGTGGAGCAACTGATTGCTGAGCGTCCAAGGTTTGTGCATGCAGTTGGTAGAGCAGCTCATAGGGCCTTTCTGGATGTGGACCTGCTATTATATTTCAGTCTGTGAGTTCGATATGAATTGTGTCTGGGGCTCTGGGAAGGGGGACTAGGAATATGATCCATGCCAGGAAAGGGAAAGAGGAAAGGGAAATGGGACTTTATATACCACCTCTCTGTGGTTTTTTGCAACTACATTCAAAGCAGTTTACACAGGTACTTATTTGTACCTGGGGCAATGGAGGGTTAAGTGACTTGCCCAGAGTCACAAGGAGCTACAGTGGAAATTGAACCCAGTTCCCCAGGACCAAAGTCTGCTGCACTAACCACTAGGCTACTCCTCCATTTAAAAAAAAAGTAAAAATGTATGATGATTCTACTTAGGAGGTATGAGTCATGGGTGAGCCTAGCCTGCAAAGGAGGTGCACTGACCAAGGTATAGTGGGGGAGGAATTACTGTAGTAGGTGGCAAGGCAGGTCAGATCAAGAGGAAGTAGAGAGCAGAGAAATATAGAATGACGGAGTAGAGTGGATATGGGGGTGGGGTGGGTGGGTTGGAATTAAGCATCCTACCCCAAAACAAAAGTCAAACTGCATTGGGAGAAAGACGTGAGGGAAAAACAGAATAAGATGAGAGAAGGGAGAAGGCATTAAGTTGGAGTTATGTTTCTATTAGAATTCTGCTAGTTAGACAGGGGAATGCTTGGAATCACTCCTGATTAGTCCGTCAGGGGCTGAGCTGATGTCAGTCTGATCTACTTCAGCTTACCTTTCCCTACAACCCGTGCTTTGGCATTATTCCTATTCTTCTGAAGCCTTACCTTGCTTGCAGTTTCTGTTGGATTATTTGTAGTAAATAATTAGCAGATTTTAGTACACACAGCTTCAGCTTTAGAAATGTTAATTTCTTTTCTTCATCTCTCTCATACACCCCAGAATAATTCACATCAGAGGTCACAGAGTAATCACAGAGAAAAAATTGGTGACAGGCAATGCATGTAAAATACAATACATTATTCCAACAAACCCCTTCTCATGCATAACTGTCATGCAATTATTTATTCATACAAAGTCCAAGCTTTATTCGCAGATTCTCAAAACGTTCTCTGGGTAACGGTTTGGTCATGTCAGCTGTCATCTCACTGGTGTGACAATAGTGTAGACTGATGACCCCTTCTTTCGCCAACTCTCGCACGTTGTGGTATTTCGTTGCGATGTGCTTGGTGCGTGACTGAACCTTGTCATTCTGTGACAGTCGGATGCAGCTCTGATTATCTTCCATTATCTGGATTGGTCTCTGTTCAGCTATTCCAAAATCCAGCAAAAGTTTTTCAATCCACATCAGTTCTCTGCATGCTTCTGATACAGCCACATATTCAGCTTCTGTAGAAGACAGACTCACAATACTTTGTTTATGACTGGCCCAAGAAATTTGTACATTTCCATACATAAACACATATCCACTTGTGGATTTATAATCAGAATGATCCCCTGCCCAATCTGAATCACAGTAACATATTAGTTTTGGATTACTATTGGCTGAAATCTTTAATTTACAATCAATGGTACCTTTTAAATACCTTACCATCCTTTTAACTGCAGTCCAATCTGATTTGGTAGGTGAGCTGACCCTTCTGCTCAAAATTCCTACTGCATTTGCTATATCAGCCCTGTATGTGGTAGTCAGATATAAAAGCTTACCTATGGCTGATCTATATTGGATGTTATCTGGTAAAGGTTCTCTTACTGTTTCATCCTTCAGAAAATCAGTGATCATGGGAGTGCTTACAACTTGGGCATCTTGCATACCTAAACTTTCAATAAGCTCATTTATTTTCTGCTTCTGGCTTAGAAGATAAGAACCATCATTTTGTTTCTCAATTTCTATACCAAGATAGTATGACACATTACCAAGTTCTTTTATCTCAACATTCATGTTTAAATATTTTACAATGTCCTTGTACTCTTGCTCACTTTCGCTTGCAATGAGCAGATCATCAACAAAAGCTAAAATGTATGCATATTGTCCATTTCTGCACCTAGTGTACAAGCATTTATCTGCTTCACCTTGCTTAAATCCTAAATTTGTCAATATTTCATGCAATTTGTCATTCCAACATTTTGCACTTTGCTTTAATCCATAAAGACCTTTGTTTAATTTACACACTAGCTGTCTTTGTTTTGTATTTATGAAACCTGTTGGCTGTTCCATGTACAAGTCTTCAGTTATATCTCCATGAAGAAATGCTGTTTTCACATCAATGTGGTTGACTTGCATGCCTTTTGAGACTGCAATGCTCAGAAGTGTTCTAATTGTCGTGTGTTTCACTACAGGTGCAAACACTTCATCAAAATCTTCTCCATATTTTTGAAGATATCCCTTTGCGACTAATCTGGCTTTATACCTTTCCACTTTTCCTTTTGCATTCCTTTTTAACTTGAATACCCATTTGCATCCTATAGCTTTCTTGCCAGGAGGTAATTTTGTAAGAATCCAAGTATTATTTTTATCCAATGCATCAATTTCTTCTTGTGCAGCTTTACGCCATTCAGCAGCTTCTTCTGCTGGCATTTTCTCAATCTTATCCCATGTTAAGGGCTCTTGAGCTTCTGCTGACTTTGTTAGGTAAGACAGTCTTGGGGGTGGAACACCTTTGTTTTCCCTGGATGAGCGTCTGACAACAGGTTGGTCTGACCTTTCCGCATCCTCTAAATCTGAGAGTCCTTCTCCAATTGATTCCCCTTCTCCAACTGTACTGTCTCCTTCAATGATCCTTTCTGTGTCTGCTTCCTCTGCCTGTTCCTCGTTAGATACAGATGAGTTACTTTCAGACATCTGCCTTGGTATGGCATTTATATACACTGGCATGTCTATTATGGTTCTAGTTTCATATTCTGGATGATAAGGCTCATCTGGGATAATCCAGCCTTTATCAACCCTTTTGTTTTCATCAAAATATGTAACATGTCTTATGCCAACAGTGCCAGTTTTCAGATTCAAAATTCTATATCCTTTGTGTCCTGGAGCATAGCCAACTAAAATGCCCCTTTCTGTTGTGGAATCCAGCTTATGCCTTCTTTGCTTTGGTACATGAGCATATGCTGTACTTCCAAATGTTCTTATGTGTGACAGGTTTGGCTTCCTACCATGCCATGTCTCATGTGGTGTGCGCTCAGCGCCTTTAGTTGGCATTCTGTTTTGTAGGTACACTGCTGTGAGAATGGCTTCCCCCCATAGTCTTTTAGGGAGATTGCTATCTGACAGCATACACCTGGTCATTTCCACAAGTGACCTAAATTTTCTCTCTGCAACAGAATTTTGCTCTGGTGTATAAGCTACTGTTGTGATATGCTGAATGCCTTCTTGTTCTAGAAATGTGCGCATGCTTTGTGAAGTGAACTCACCACCATTGTCGGTCTGAAGAACCTTTGGTTTTCTTTCAAATTTATTGCTCACCATGGCTACGTATTTCTTCAGCATGTCTGTGACTTGACTTTTTTCTTTCAGCAAATAGGCCACACAGTATCTAGAGAAATCATCCAAGAATATTAGCACAAATCTGTTATTTCCCAATGATGGGATATTAAACGGTCCACATAAGTCACTGTGTATTAAGTCCAGCACTTTATTACTCCTATTTCCTGTGTATGCAGGAAATGAGGGTCTCACACCTTTTTGTGTAACACAGTCTATGCATTTCTCCATTTTACCAGTATCTGCACGTATCTGAATGCCGGTGGCTAGTTGCTTACTGTAAAGATCCTGGATCACCTTAAAATCACGATGTCCCAGGCGGCGATGCCAGATTTCCAGACTACATTTACCATCATTCTTCCTTACTTGCGCCATATGTGAGGCTTCACCTGAAATGCTCAGTTTATAAATATCATTATGCATAAAAGCTTCAGCATACACTTCATCATTTTTAGAGATTGTGCACTTACTGTTTTCAAAATGAATCACAAATCCCTTCTTATCTAATGTAGATACACTCAGCATATTGCAAACTGCTTGGGGAATATACAAGACATCACTTACAGGAATTTCTTTAACTTCATTAGACACTTTGCATTTTAAGAATCCAATGCCTTTTGCTTGGATCTTAGCAGTCCCTGCGTTTGCAGTTTTAAGAATACCTTCTTCTGGACACATTTCCTGAAAGAAATCCTTACAATTGGTTAAATGGCATGTGCTCCCCGAATCCAAAATCCAAGTACTTTCATTTGAATTATTATTTACCATAGTCAAAGATTTTTCTGCCATTAGAAAGCTCTTATGTTTATTATTGTCCTTCATACATATCCTGGTTGGAGAATTCTTTTGTTCCATTGGCTTAGGTGAGCTAGAGGGAGTGTTTTGTGTTTCCTTACACCATTTAGATACATGTCCCTCCTTTCCACATGAGTAGCAAATCAGCTTGCCCTTGGGTGGAGTTTTCCCATAGCTCCGCCTTCCTCTGTTCTTTGCCAAGAAATTTGTTTCATTTCTCTCTGACTGACTTTGAGAACACATCTCCTCAGAATCATTAATTATGCATTCCTGCCTCAGTTTTGATGCTGCCTGTTCAAAAGATTGCCCTTCAATGGCTTCATTTACAGACCTAAAAACATCAAACTTCTTTGATAGTGAGGTAAAAAGAAATGCTCTTTTCAATGCATCACACATGGGAATTCCAGAAAGTTCTAACTTTTGAAATGAAGACATAAGATGCATAATGTGATCATTACACTTACTTTTATCCCTTAATTTGGTTTCATTCAACTCTGCCAACCAAATTGGTTGCTGTTTTGCATATGTAGTTGCATACATAGTTCTCAGTTTATATAAAATTTCGTTTGCTGTATCCTTTTCTTCCAGCAATATGGCTTGTTTCTCTGAGAGAGCTTCCAAAAACATGCACTTCACATAATAGTTTGCATTGTCCCATTCAGCCATATTTTCAGCTGTTCTGTTTTGGTCTAAGCATATATTTAATTTCTTTGCTTGAAGGAGACATCTGAATCTTAGTTCCCACTGCTGATAATTAAATTCAGTTAATTTAGGCACCTTGAGAGAGTAGAAAAATGGTGAATTTCCTCCCTCAGCCATTTTCTTAGCCTTGCCTTCTGTTTGGTGTGTGGGGGGGAGAGAGAGACAGACTGAATCTTTCTTTTAAAACTTAAGAGAAAAATGTGGCTTTTTTCACTGCCTGGTAATATTTCTCCCTTTTTCAATTCCTGGACCCTGGGCCCATAACCCTTTTGTTGGATTATTTGTAGTAAATAATTAGCAGATTTTAGTACACACAGCTTCAGCTTTAGAAATGTTAATTTCTTTTCTTCATCTCTCTCATACACCCCAGAATAATTCACTGCTGAGTCACTTTAAAGTTGAAGTAACAAAACATCTGTTTACTCACAGTTTGTAGTTAGATTATATTCAGACAGGCTTATATATACATAATACTATACATTTGGATTATCAGCTCTTTCCATGTGCTTAGATGGTAATGGATGCTCACACCACCATAGATCCTCTCAGGTTAGGAGAGATCATGAGCTCCATGTGCTGTGCCTAACCCCCACAGGAAGTTGCATAGCTGTGACCTCTCTAAGTAATTCACATCAGAGGTCACAGAGTAATCACAGAGAAAAAATTGGTGACAGGCAATGCATGTTTAAATACAATACATTATTCCAACAGTTTCTGTTTCTCTGTGTTTGCCGGCTGCTTCTAGCATGTGTCTAATTACCTCTCTACACTGCACCTGGGATTTTCTCTGTTTGGCTGTGGTGCTGTGTGGTGAGTTCCTACCTCGTTCTGTTCCAGTTTGTTTGTTTTGGTTCCCCTTCCTTCGGAGTTACCCTTTGTTACTGTGT
Organism: Microcaecilia unicolor; assembly: GCF_901765095.1. Classification (NCBI taxonomy): domain Eukaryota; kingdom Metazoa; phylum Chordata; class Amphibia; order Gymnophiona; family Siphonopidae; genus Microcaecilia; species Microcaecilia unicolor. The sequence goes on from NC_044033.1 coordinate 102,040,501, forward strand.
TTGTATTTTGATTTGTATGTCCTGCCCTTGTAGCAGGCTCGAGACCCTTTGTTTCTCCCCGTGGGGGTTGTTTGTTTTCTCTTTCCCTGTACTCCAATTAACCCATTGTCTGCAGTGTTCCCTGCCTCTGGCAGCTGTATGTTTGAGCTTGGTTTAACCCTTTGTCTGCAGAATTTCCCTGCTTCTGGTAGTTGTTTGCTTGGTGCAGTTTTCCCTTGTGACTGTCTGTCCTTTCTTTGCTGTAATTATCTTCTGTATTTCTGAGCACAGTTCCTTTCTATGCTGGGGGTGTGTTAGGCACCGCACACCATTTTGCTGACTTTTCCCTCTCCTGTCCACTGAGGGTCTCTGCTTACAGTATCTTTATTTCGCAGTCCCTCATTTCCTTTGTGTGCCGTGGGGTACTGCTTGACGTGTTTCTGTGTGTGCTTCCTTTTCTCCTTGATTGCCTAGGGCACTGCCTTGTGTTTCTTGTAGATATGTCTGTCAGTTCCTTTTCCTATGTGTCCTTAGCTAGCACCATAAGTATGCTGGTGCTCTAGTTCCCATGGAGACCTCTTCGTTTTTTCCTTTTTCTTTCCTCCCTACGTATGAGTCGGTTCCAGTTAGGCTGTGAGGCCCGCATGCTTGAATTCTGAGTAAATGGGTTCCCGATCAGCCGTGAGGCCCGCCTGAATGCCCTATCTTCCCTTTTCTGGAGGTGCAAGTTGGTTGCTGCGTGTGTGTGCAGGACTTGGTAGCTGGGGTAGTGTGTAGCACTTGCTCGGCCCACCCCGGCCTTGGCCTAACACCTATTCTAGGCCTCGGCCTGGGCTCAAGGGCTCCATAGGCGTAGTTTGACTTTTTCATTTGGGGGGGGCAAAGGAAGGGGCGGAGCATATTAGCATATTCATTTGCATATTGTATATGCAAATTATGCTAATATGGAGGAAGGAAGGGAGCAAGAGCTGGCTTTTTTGGGAATAACCAGTGTTCGTTTGCCAATGGATAGCCACTGAATCAGAGAGGCAGCGGGTTTGGCGACAGGCAGTGGTGTGCTGGCAAATGTTTAACAACAGGCTCTCCCCCCAGTCCCCCTCTGTGCCCCCCCCCCAAATTGCAGAGCTGGCTATAGCCGGGGAGAGAGCCTGGGGGGGGGGTATAAATAAGTAAATATAAACTTTTAATGTTGAGCACCTGATTCTCAAAGTGAACATATTGCAAACACTATAATGAAAATAAAATGATTTTTTTCTACCTTTGTTGTCTGGTGACTGTTTTTCTGATCATGCTGGTGCAGTATCTGATTCTGCTGCTATCTGTCCTCTTAACTCCATTTCCAGGGCTTCCTTTCCATTTATTTCTTTCTTCCTTTCTTCTTCATTTCTGGTCCTCAGCTTCTGCCTATTTTCTTCATCCATGTGCAGTTTTTCTCCTCTCTTCCTTTTCCCTCATCTCATCTCCTTCCTCACTCTTTCCTCCCCTCCATCCATGTCCAGCATTTCTTTTCTCTCCCCTGCCCTCCATCCACCCAGTCCAACAGTGACCCTCCTCTCCCGTCCCCATACCCAGTGGCCCTCCTTTCCCCTGCCCTCCATCCACTCAGTCCAGTAGTGACCCTCCTCTCCCCTGCCCCCATGCCCAGTGGCCCTCCTTTCCCCTGCCCTCCATCCACTTAGTTCAGTAGTGACCCTCCTCTCCCCTGCCCCCATGCCCAGTGGCCCTCCTTTCCCCTGCCCTCCATCCACTTAGTCCAGTAGTGACCTTCCTCTCCCCTGCCCCCATATCCAGTGGCCCTCCTTTCCCCTGCCCTCCATCCACTCAGTCCAGTAGTGACTCTCCTCTCCCCTGCCCCCATACCCAGTGGCCCTCCTTTCCCCTGCCCTCCATCCACTTAGTCCAGCAGTGACCCTCCTCTCCCCTCCCTTCATTCCGCCCTCTCCCCGTTCCTTCTCCCCCCCCCCCCCCCAGCGAGCCAGTTCTCCTCCCTCCCTCCGGATCCATCCCTCACCAACGATCTTCGAATTTTTCACCTGCCCGGCCCGCTAGCGCTGACTCTCCACTGCCGGTTCACGCTTCAAAATGGCCACCGAGACTTCTCGCGAGGCCGCCTCTGAAAGTCTCGGCAGCCATTTTTAAAGCGCGAACCAGCAGGGGAGAGAGCGCTAGCGCCTAGCGGGCAGGCAAAGGATTCGAAGATCAGGTCGGTGAGGGACGGATACGGAGGGAGGGAGGAGAGCCGGCTCACGGGGGGGGGGGGGGGGAGAAGGAACGGGGAGAGGGTGGGGTGAAGGGAGAGCTGCCTGTTGCCGGCCCTGCATTTGGGGGGGCATTGCCCCCCCTCGCCCCTCCCAGTCTACGCCCATGAAGGGCTCACAACCAGACTAACAGTTGGGGAGGGACTGAGAAGTGGGAATGGTCTGAGAGAAAAGAAAGCATATGGTGTGCACATATTAAGTACAGAATAGGGACTATTGGGGTCTGGCTGAGAGAGGGAGAATTTTGTATAGATGGGCCTTGGTGGACTAGAATGTATAGCATGAGTGTAGTGTAGATGGGCTGGGAGTAGGATGGTAAACTGTGTTGATGGGTTGGGAAGGAAGAGAGACTGGTAGGACTGCACTTTACCTCTAACATTTCTTTTACCCACAAATCCTCCCTGTGTGGCACCACCTTCTCAAAGACTTCTTTAATTCATCAACCAGCATTTGTGGCACAGATTAAAGGACACAAAGATTCAACACACTACTACTACTACTACTTAACATTTCTAAAGCGCTACTAGGGTTATGCAGCGCTGTACAATTTAACATGGAAGGACAGTCCCTGCTCAAGGAGCTTACAATCTAAAAGACAGGTGTACAACCTAAAGACAAGTGTACAATCTAAAAGACAGGTGTACAATCTAGAGACAAGTGTACAATCTAAAAGACAAGTTTAGAGTCAATCTGATAGGGCATACTATATTTCTCGAAAGGTTAGGTACCGAAAGCAGCATTGAAGAGGTGAGTTTTAAGCAGAGATTTGAAGATGGGTAGGGAGGGGGCTTGGCGTAGGGGATGAGGAAGATTGTTTCAGGCATAGGGTGAGGCAAGGCAGAATGAGCGGAGCCTGGAGTTGGCAGTGGTGGAGAAGGGTACTGAAAGGAGGGATTTGTCCTGAGAGCGGAGGTTACGGGCGGGAACATAGGGGGAGATGAGGGTAGAGAGGTAGTGAGGAGCCGCAGACCGGGTGCATTTGTAGGTAAGGAGGAGAAGCTTGAATTGTATGCAGTATCTGGTCGGAAGCCAGTGAAGTGACTTGAGGAGAGGGGTGATATGAGTATATCGGTTCTGGCGGAATATAAGACGTGCGGCAGCGTTCTGAATGGATTGAAGGGGGATAGATGGCTAAGTGGGAGGCCGGTGAGGAGTAAGTTGCAGTAGTCAAGGCGAGAGGTAATGAGAGCATAGGCGAGAGTTCGTGTGGTGTGCTCAGAGAGGAAGGGATGAATTTTGCTGATGTTGAAGAGGAAGAAGCAACAGGTCTTGGCAGTCTGTTGGATATGCGCAGAGAAGGAGAGGGAGGAGTCGAAGATGACTCCGAGGTTGCGGGCAGATGGGACGGGGAGGATGAGGGTGTTATCAACTGAGATAGAGAATGGAGGAAGAGGAGAAGTGGGTTTAGGTAGAAAGACGAGGAGCTCAGTTTTGGACATGTTCAGCTTCAGGTTGTGGTTGGACATCCAGGCAGCAATGTCGGATAAGCAGGCCGATACCTTGGCCTGGGTCTCCGCGGTGATGTCTGGTGTGGAGAGATATAGCTGGGTGTCATCAGCATAAAGATGATACTGAAAACCATGAGATGAGATCAGTGAGCCTAGGGAAGAGGTGTAGATTGAGAAGGGAAGGGGTCCAAGGACAGATCCCTGGGGAACTCCAACAGTTAGTGGGATGGGAGTGGAGGAAGATCCATGAGAGTGTACCCTGAAGGTGCGGTGGGAGAGATAAGAGGAGAACCAGGAGAGGGCAGAGCCTTGGAACCCAAAAGAGGACAGTGTGGCAAGAAGTAAATCATGATTGACAGTGTCAAACGCAGCGGATAGATCGAGGAGGATGAGGATGGAATAGTGGCCTCTGGATTTGGCAAGGAGCAGGTTGCTGCATGTCATGTTTCAGCAAACAATGCCTATTTCATGAGTCATACAGCTTTATGATGTGTCACAAACAATATTTGGTGATGATCATTCATGAAAAGCCAACCTTGGCTGTAAAATGCCACAAGGGAATCCAGCTGACCTAGGACTCTTACAATCATGTCTTATGGCTCCGTCACACTGGTTGGTTATGCACAAGCTAGTACTAAAACAATGGCATGTTGGATTTCAAGTATTCATTCAAAACCATCCTGCACTCCCTTACTTTTCAATATACCAATACCTACGGTTGACTTATTCCATTATTTAGGAATAATTTTTGATTCTCAACTCTCATTTGATAAACAAATTTCAAAGGTAGACAATTTTTTTCCCTTCACTGTCTCCTTTCTATAAGTAAATTCGTATATTTCTCCTCACTCCATACATTTATCCATGAATTTTTGATTTCTCGTTTAGATTACTGTAACTCGGTTTACTCTGGCATTGCAAAATACCAATTATGCCACTTATAGACATTACAGAATGCTGTTGCTTGTCTTCTCTGAAAATCCAAGCAATATGACCATGCCTCCTCACTATTGATCAGGCTACGCTGGTTACCAATAAACTATTGTATCTGGTTCAAAATTGACTGCATCGCTCGTAAGGCATTTCCCCACGGCACACTGAAACAGTCCTAATCACTCTCCTAGCTAAATTCAAGCAGGAAATAGCAACAGGCAAAAGCATCCTTCCCCTCCAGTTTGACATGTCTAGTGCATTCGACATGGTAAACCACAATATACTTCTAAGACTACTAGACTACTTCGGAATTGGTGGAAATATACTAAGCTGGATCAAGGGTTTCCTGACCACGAGAATATACCAGGTGAAATCAAACTCAAACATATCACCACCATGGAAAGCAGACTGCGGAGTACCTGAAGGATCACACTATCACCAATCCTCTTCAACCTAATGATGACCCCACTAGCCAAGTCCTTATGCAACCAAGGCTTCAACCCTTTCATCTATGCAGACAATGTCACAATATACATTCCATATAAATACAAACTGACAGAAATCACCAATGAAATCAAGCTCAGTTTGAACATCATGGAAACCTGGGCTAACGCATTTCAACTAAAACTCAACAAAGGAAAAAACTCACTGCCTCATCCTCTCATCCTAATACAGCGCAGGCATCCCCACACATATCAACATTCCAGACCATAACATCCCTATCTCAGACAACCTGAAAATCCTTGGTGTTACACTAGACCGCAACTTAACACTAGAAAGCCAAGTGAAATACACAACAAAGAAAATGTTCCATTCAATGTGGAAGCTTAAACGCGTGAGACCATTCTTCCCGAGAGAAACATTCCGTAACCTGATACAATCAATGGTACTAAGCCACTTAGACTACTGTAATGGAATTTATGCTGGATGCAAAGAACAATTCCTAAAGAAAGTTCAGACAGCCCAAAACACAGCAGCCAGACTTATATTTGGAAAAACACAATTTGAAAAGCTCAAAACCTCTCAGTGAAAAGCTACACTGGCTTCCAATTAAAGAACGTATGGCCTTCAAAATTTGTTCCACGATCCACAAAATTATCTACGGTGAAGTCCCGGGATATATGATAAACCTTATTGACCTACCAATCAGAAACACATCTAACTCAACACGAACATATCTAAATCTGCATTACCCAAACTGCAAAGGTCTTAAATACAAATCCACTTATGCATCCAGTTTTTCCTACATAAGCACGCAACTGTGGAACGCACTACCAACAACCATGAAAACAACGCACGACCACCTAAACTTCCATAAATTACTAAAGACTAATCTATTCGAGAAGGCATACCCCACTGATCCAACCTAAATAACTGATCTTGGCAACACAACTAAGCAAAGCAAGTAACGGCCAGAACACATCTAGTCCGCTGACTGTCCCACATGAACTTCTTACTACCAAAACATCACACTGTATTTGTTCACACCGGAGACTGTAAATGTACATAAGTACATAAGTACATAAGTACATAAGTAGTGCCATACTGGGAAAGACCAAAGGTCCATCTAGCCCAGCATCCTGTCACCGACAGTGGCCAATCCAGGTCAAGGGCACCTGGCACGCTCCCCAAACGTAAAAACATTCCAGACAAGTTATACCTAAAAATGCGGAATTTTTCCAAGTCCATTTAATAGCGGTCTATGGACTTGTCCTTTAGGAATCTATCTAACCCCTTTTTAAACTCCGTCAAGCTAACCGCCCGGTACTATGTAAGCCACATTGAGCCTGCATATAGGTGGGAAAATGTGGGATACAAATGTGACAAATAAAATAAAAAAATAAAAATTCCTTATACTCTGAACCGTGCCCTCTGTTCTACTGATGTGTACCACTTAGTTCTTCCTCCACTGAAAAAAAGTATGTTATTTAACTATAAAGTCTGCTTTCCTTTTCCTAGCCCCAAAATTGTGGAATGACCTACCTCCACTTATATGGTCTGAGCTCTCCTTTATTATATTCAAATCCCTTATCAAAACCTATTTTTTGTATTTGTCTTTTGGGGTCCTGCCCCCCTACATCTAGTTGAGGTGTGATAATCTGCATATAGTAGTGATGGTTGAATGATTTTATTTTTTGTTTTATTCTACTTGATGGCATATTTGAATTATATCTTATCATTTTTGGTGTTCTTTTCACTGTTTTATATATTTTTAATACTTTTATTGTAAACCGCTATGATCTTCAATTCAGAAATGGCAGAATAGCAAGCATTTGAATAAACATAAACATAAATATAAATATTTCTGTACAAACGTTTATTGCTTGATTATTAATCTTTTGGTCAATTTGCAAAATAAAAAATAAATAAAAGGCAAGGAGTATTATAAAGTTTGATGTTTAAAAACATAATTGGTCATTTCTTATTTTTTAAAGTCAGTTAGCTATTTTTGGCTTGTGAAACACTTTTTTCTTGAAAAATCTTCCATTTGCCTAAGGTGCATGATTTCTAAAGGTTCTGCTTCCATATTCCTCCCTAAATCTGATGAATTTATCAACAGCAGACAACATTTTCAAAGTTGGAACATCATCCTTGTCGCCATCCTAGTTGTGACTGGTGTTGTTTTCTGGGATATCATGCTGTAGTTGAACAGTCTGCATAATGATATGTTATATTATAATGGATTTATAACCCGCCAACTCCCTCACTTGAGTTCTATGCGGGATACAAAAAAAGAACTGATACAATCTATCAAGATTGACAAAAACTGATCATAAACTATTGCTTAAAAAGAGAGAGAACAAGTACGTTTTCACCATTTAATGAAAAGAAAAAAATAACTTCTTAAAGAATGGATCTCAGTAGGGAGATTATTCCATGATTGCATGGCAGAATATATAAAAGACTGAGAAAAAATTGCTTTAAGTTTCGCATTTCCAACTGTTGAAAAAGCCTAAAGGAAGTGATTACAACTCATGGTCACAGTGGTTGAACTCAGTAGTTTCAGCCGTTGAGATAATCCCTCTGGCCAGTAGCCTTCTAAGATCTTAAACATCATGCAAACCACCTTAAAGTGGTCCCGATCCCAAAATGGCAGCCAGTGCAACTCCCTCAGCAGAAGCGTAACATGTTCAACTCTTAATTTACAAAATATCAATCTATCTGCTGAATGTTGGTTCAGCTGAATTTGGTTGGTCAGTTCTGTAGTAATGCCCAAATGTAAAGAATTTCCATAATCCAGCAATGATAGAATTGGTAACTGAACAATAATTCTAAAATGATTTTGCAAAAAATATGAACACAACAAGCATACTTGTTTAAGCTTGTGAAATACGCTTTTCAAACTAAATTATTCACCTGAGGCTCCACAGACAATGAAGAATCTAAAAGCAATCCCCAAATTTTAGAAACTCTCTTAACATTAAGTTGAATCTCTTCTTAGACAATATGTGGCACCACCTTCACTCATCCTCTGACCTTAGACTGCAACAATTTAAATGGCTTTTAATTTCTAAAAATCCACAGATAGGAGAGTTATAAATTAGCAACCTGGTGGATTGTTTCAGTGAATTATATTACTATAATGCAATAAACAATAATTGTAACTAATATCATAGCTGATAAAAATCAATGAGTTTGCATGATCCAAATTTATGGTTACTGAAACTTTTGGAGGGCCAAACTTTCTGTGGAAAATTATGCAAGCAGAATGCTGTGCCAGATGTTCTCAAATTTCAGGAGTATAGCCCCTGCCAGGATTTGATATGTGTGTCAGACTACTTAATCTGACCATGCCTGAATCACAGGCCGGAAGCTGTCAACCCAAGCTCCCTCTGTCAATGCCATCATCAGCCAAGAATGAAGACTGAGACCCTGAACCTGACACAGAATATACAGCATATGCAGGGAATGCAATGACTCAGTAAGCATGACAAGAAGTGAATTCCATCTTCTGTTTTCTCCAGAGAGTTCTCAGGCCTTGAAGGTCATGAGTGATAAGAATTCTCGGAAGGACTCAATTTTGCTCTATTGTTGTGATCCATCTCTGAGCTGCATTGCCTGCTGCCGGATCTGGTCCAGCTACCATCATGGGGATGAAGACCCTAACAATATCTGCAGGTCATATATTTTAAAAGTTGTGATCACACAGGGTATTTAGCTAGATTTTTTTAAACAGAACTTAAAGTGTATGTTTAAATCAAGTGTATTGTGCTTGCTTATGTTTGTTGTAGTATTAATATTAGGATCTGTATAGAAGTATTGGAATCTTTCCTTCTGTATGCATTGTCTTGATTTGCATTGTAAATAAATCTTTCTCTATCATAGTCCTCTCCTAGTCTGTCAGCAAATTAGGGGTTTCTAACTCAGTAACCTATTTTGGTGTGTCCAGCCCCTGGACTTGATTTCTCTTTATCTTACCTTTGCACACTGTGACAGCCCCTCACACAAAAACTAATGGGCTCATTTTCAAAAGAGAAGGATGCCCATCTTTCGACACAAATCGAAAGATGGGCATCCTTCTCCCAGGGTCGTCCAAATCGGTATAATTGAAAGCCGATTTTGGACGTCCCCAACTGCTTTCCGTCGCAGGGATGGCCAAAGTTCAAGAGGGCGTATCGGAAACGTAGCGAAGGCAGGACTTGGGCGTGCCTAACACATGGACGTCCTCGACCCATAATGGAAAAAAAAGAGGGTCCCTGATGAGCACTTGGACGACTTTACCTGGTTGTGTTTTTCTTACGACCAAGGCACAAAAAGGTGCCCGAAATGACCAGACAACCACCGGAGAGAATCGGGGATCTCCTCCCCTTACTCCCCCAGTGGTCACTAACCCCCTCCCACCCTCAAAAAATATCTTTAAAAATATTTTTGCCAGCCTCAGATATCTTACTCAGGTCCATCACAGCAGTATGCAGGTACCTGGAGCAGGTTTAGTGGGTGCAGTGCACTTCAGGCAGGCAGGCGGGCCCAGGCCCATCCCTACCTGTTACGTTTGTGGAGGAAACAGCGAGCCCTCCAAAACCCACCACAAACCCACTGTACCCACATCTAGGTGCCCCCCTTCACCCATAAGGGCTATGGTAGTGGTGTATTGTTGGGAGTAGTGGGTTTTAGGGGGGTTTGGGGGTTCAGCAGACAAGGTAAGGGAGCTATGTTCCTGTGAGCATTTTATGAAGTCTACTGCAGTGCCCATTAGGGTGCCCGGTTGGTGTCCTGGCATGTCAGGGGGACCAGTGCACTACAAATGCTGGCTCCTCCCATGACCAAAGGGCTTGCATTTGGTCGTTTCTGAGATGGGCGTCCTTGGTTTCCATTATCACCGAAAATCAGAAACGACCAAGTCTAGGGACGACCATCTCTAAGGATGACCAAAATTTCAAGATTTGGGTGTCCCCGGCTGTATTATCGAAATGAAAGATGGACATCCATCTTGTTTCGATAATATGGGTTTCCCCGCCCCTTCATCGGGACATTTTGCGAGGACGTCCTCAACAAAACTTGGGCGTCCCTTTCGATTATGCCCCTCTAAGTATAAAAAAATCAGATGAGGAAAGTCTTATGTTTTTTTTTAATATACATTTGCTTACATCAGTGATTCCCGAACTTATCCTGGGGGAACCCCAGCCAGTCAGGTTTTCAAGGTTATTCACAATGAATATTCATTAAATTGATCTGCATACACTGTAGCATGCAAATGTATCTCATGAATATTCATTTGTGGATATCCTGAAAACCTGACTGGCTGGGGTTCCCCCCAGGACTGATTTGGGAATCACTAGCTTACGTGAATGTTTATTTGAATTTTTATTCTTGCAATATGCAGAATACAAAGGCCTTAAGTCCAAAATACACAAATTAGAACATAAAAGTAGTTAAGTAGTTAAGGTGAATCAGACCAAGTTCCATCAAGCCCAGCATCCTGTCTCCAATAGTGGCTAGTTCAGGTCACAAGTACTGGCAGGTCCCAACAACTCAAACAAATTTCACATCTGGAAAAAAAAAACTTCCGTGATTGTTGCAATTTTTGCCTTGTCTTTCGAACTGACCCTAAACCTGTGATTATTTGACCTCAGTTTTCATAATCTGTCTACCACGTCATTATGCCCTTAAAGTAGTAGTATATCACCCTTTCCTTTACTTAGAATGAAATACACATCAGAATGATACTGTGAGTTGCTATAACTGTCAGATGTATTAAAAATCATTTTAAGTAGCACAGATGCTTTAACAGTGCTGGAATTTGCCATGTCTTTGGTCCTTCTGCCAGAATGTTTGTACTTGCCCATGTCTCATCCTGACCAAGATGAAACTCTATCTCTCATCATCCCCCAGGTCTCAGTTCCCCAGGCTACAATATGTGAAGAATTCTGTCAACTCCTTACTTATTCTATTAAACACAATACCATTTCCCTTATCCTGAAAGGCTTTGGCTGCCTCTTTCAAATCAAAATCACATCTCTTGAATCTTACCTAAAACACATTGAACTTCTATCATTTTAATTTTGCGGTGTTTTTCCTTGCTTATAGGCCACATTGAACTTTCACATATCACTTCAACTATTAATATTTGATAAGGAGAATCCAGTACCATAGATGTAGTTTTCCTGCTTTGTTTGGAGGGGCAAGCGAAGGGGAACAGATTGGTGGTGGGTGGGGAGGGGAACTGGTTACTGCTGGGTTACTCTGGGAGCCCTTACTGCCACCTCAATGGGTGGCTGTAAGTGCTTCCCACCACACGGCCATGCGGTAAGGGTTATCTTACCACATGGCTATTTTTTAGGGCATTTTTCCCGCTATGGTAAAAAGGGTTCTGGCATGTGGGAAAAACGGCCCCTGTTGCTACTGCAGGGTCCTTTTTCCCATAGCCTAGTAAAAGGACTCCTTAGTTAGTTAGTTAGTTAGTTAGTTAGTTAGTTAGTTAGTTAGTTAGTTAGTTAGTTATGCAGCATTTATTATATTGCCATTCAAAGAAAACATGGCGGTTTACAAGATGAGACTTAAGAAACAAGCAACACAAGTCTGAATCATCAATGTACAAAGACAGAACATGATAATAAAGGGAGTAATGAGTAGCACAACAGTAAATTTTCTGTAGACGTACACAAATAACTGTCAAAACAAGGAATCAGGGAAGTAGCTAGGAACATCCCTCAGAATTAAGGTAAGTCAAGGAAAAGGGATTAGGAGAAGACCTTGGCAAATAGCCAGGTCTTAAGAGCATACTTGAATCTAATTAAAGATGATTCCAAATAAAGAGATACAGGGAGCTGATTCTAAAGCATAGAAGCTATGTATCTAAACACAGGAAACTGAGATGAGTCCACGCACAAAACAGACATAGGATGACCAAATGATTTATATTGGAGGATTACGATATCCTATTGAGAGAGTGAGGAATCAACAGAAAGGAGAAGGCCAAACCAACTAGGGAGGCCAGACACAACTGGGCTGTTGGTCAGCGGGTAAGAAAGGGTTAAGGAAAACAGGGGAAGGAGGGGGGAAGGGGGAGGGTAGGCATAAAAGAGGGACAGCAGGTGAGGAAAGGTCTTTTCCGGCGGGCATCAGCGAACCAGAGGAGCTGAACACGTTCCCTTACCTCAAGCAGGCCCGACTCACACTCTCCTTACAAGAAATCTAGTGATTTTATTGCAGATATGTCGCCTAGTCGTAAGACTCAAATGGGGACCCCAGCGAAGGCGAATCGCACCAAGAAGCCGCGGACACCCGCAGGCAGAAAGAAATCATCGGCGATCCAGAATGCAGCCTCGACAGATGCGGACACACTGATGGGCGAACTACAGAACCTTATCGATCAGCATGGGATGGCGTCAGTTACCCAAAAGCTGCAGTCCATGAGAGGAGCATCATCCATGGCAGCGACTCCCCAGCAGCTGCTGCTACGCGAACCTGGACCGTCACCGGTCTCAGCTCCGGCTACTGCCGTCCCTCAGGCGCTGTCTGCAGTAGGTGAGTCTGCCAATGACTGTACATCACAACACACGAGGGACACATCCGTGATAGAGGTGCTTAGGAAAGTACTAAACAAGTTTGACGCTCGGCCTATCATGCCTCCATCCCAAACTGGTAGCGAGACACCGCATCTAGCTACCTCTACACCTCTTAGTGGGACGGACTCGCACCAGGGGCCGCCTGTTCCTGCCCTGGACAATTCTGAGGCATTAGCCTCTGTCTCTCAGCAAAGGGTCATCAACCCATGTGCTGACATGGTTTGCGAGGTTTTTACATTGTCTAGGTGTGTTTCTAAGTCAATGAAAGAAAAGATATGGAAGCGGGAGTTCATTGATATTTTCTCACTCCTTTTACGGGAGTCAGAGGAGGAGGGTGGGAGTGTACAGGAAAAAATTTTGACTACCATTGGTATGGAAAAAAAAACGCGCATAATTAAGTCCATTAACAACTGGACGTACGCATTCTATATCTTCATGTCAGTGGTAGTCGAAAAAGACCCGGGAATGAGCCAGAACTTGATCCGATACATGGACTTGATCATCAAAGCCCACAGGCGCTATGGGGGTGGGCGTGGCTCAATTATGATGTTAAATTTCGTAAGAGCATGGCAGATGACCCTTCTATTACATGGCAACATAAGTGTATGGATTTATGGCTGGAGGAAATGTCCGCTAATCGGCCGTTTCCTCAGGAGAAAGGATATAGTCTCTGGGACACAACAGCGCAGACGAATACTAGACAAGGGCAGTCCTTTCTCCAGCTTGGGGGGGGGGGGGGAAGAAGACTAGCACTCCACAGGGAGGGAAAGGGGTGTGTCGACAATTTAACGGAGGACATTGTACATGGCATCCCTGTAAATTCTGGCATGCCTGCTCACAATGTGGGGGAGGACACTCTGCGTTGCAGTGCAGATTACCGAAAGAGAGACGGGGCTCCTCGCTCCCCTCTACCCAAGTCAGTGACGGAGCTCGCCCCGTCTCCCATTAAACTGCAGCCCATTTTATACTGGCTGACTAAGTACCCAGACAAGACGAGTGCTGACGCTATTAGGCAGGGATTTCGAAAGGGCTACTCAATTCTTTATAAAGGGAGCCTCCACCAATCTATTATTTGCCCCAAAAATGCCAAGTCTATTGACACTTACCAGCAAGTAGCTAGGGAAAAGATAGAAAAGGAGTTTCGTTTAGAGCGGGTAGCGGGCCCATTTTCTGCACCTCCGTTTCCAGCAGCAATAATTTCCCCTATTGGCATAATACCAAAGAAGGACCCGGGTAAATTCAGGATGATCCATAACATTTCCTTTCCCGTAGGACGATCCGTGAACGATTTTATTGACCCGGAGGATTGTTCGGTGCAATACACTTCTCTAGACCAGGCCATTAAAGTCATTCAGGCACATGGGCGCGAGGCCTACCTAGCGAAAGCCGACATAGAGTCTGCATTTTGATTGCTACCAATTTCCCCGGACTCCTTTCACCTGTTTGGTTTTCGTTTTGACGACCAGTTCTATTTTGACCGATGTATGCCGATGGGTTGCTCAATTTCTTGTGCCTACTTCGAACAGTTTAGTTCGTTTGTGCAATGGGTGGTGGAGCAAGTGGCCCGGGGGGGGGGGGGGGCCTTGGTTCATTACCTTGATGATTTCTTGTGCATTGGCCAGGACGATCGCCAGTGCGCAGCAATGTTGCAATCGTTTTCAGAGGTAGCACAAAAATTCGGCATACCCCTGGCGCCAGATAAAACGGACGGGCCTAGTACAGTCCTCACTTTTCTGGGTATTGAGTTGGACGTCAGAGGCCAACTGTCGTGGCTTCCCACGGACAAAATTGATAAATTAAGGGTGGCAGTGCAGCAATTGCGGCAGCGGCGTAAAGCCACATTGCACAATTCCAAGAAGTACTGGGTCTTTTATGCTTTGCAACGCGCGTCATTCCCATGGGTCGAGTTTTTGCAAGGAAACTGGCATTAGCTACGAGGGGGGGGGTGACGCAAGCTCATTACCACATACGAGTCACTCAGGCTATTAAAGCCAATCTTAGCGTTTGGGAAACATTCTTGACCCAATTCAACGGAATTTCCTTTTGGCATGATGCCCCTACACCCTTGTCTGCTCTCCATGTGTTCACGGACGCAGCGGGGGGGGGGGGGGGGAAGGTTTTGGCATTTATTTTCAAGGCGCTTGGTGCGCGGTTCGCTGGCCCCCATTGTGGATGGAGTCAGGGACCACGAGGGATATCACCTTCTTGGAGTTGTTTCCCATTATGGCAACCTTCCACATTTGGGGCCACCGCCTCGCAAATCAGACGCTGCTATTCCATTCCGACAATATGGCGGTAGTTGAGGCACTCAACAGGTTGTCGGCGCATACGGTACGCACTGTTAACTTATTGCGGAACATAGTGCTGCAATGTTTATGTTTGAATATAGTGATTAAAGCGCAGCATGTGCCGGGCAAGCAGAACTCCATAGCTGATGCCTTGTCTCGTTTTAAGTTTTCAGAATTCAGAATGCTGGCACCGTTGGCGGACCGATCGCCGACTCCAATACCGGCCAGTGTCTGGCAATTTGGCCCGTAGCAGTCTGGGAATTGATGCTGCACTCTCTGTCAGATGCCACAAGGAGAAGATATCTGGCTGCCCTGACGACTTTTCTGGATTTTATGGATGTTCAAGGAGGGTCGAGGGCGTTCAGTGTAGACACCATAGTGCGCTATCTCCTGTTTTCCCGGGCGAACGGGGTGGGAAGAGGTCGGGTGGCTGTCACTTTGGCTGGCATAGGTTTCTTCGCAAAGGCGATGGGACTAGCCAACCCGACCCGTAATTTTGTGGTCACCAGATTGTTACGGGGATGGCACAGGGAACAAGGGCATCGTCTCGATGGGTGGCGGCCCATTATGCAAGGCGAACTACTGCAACTGTTCCAGGCAACGGAGGCAGTATGTTCCACCCCCTACGAGACTTGCCTGTTTCGCTGTGCTTTTTCCCTGGCATTTTTCGTGGCGCTGCGGGTGAGTGAACTAGTAGCTAAATCAAATAAGGCTTCCCCCGAGATGGGGCTATTACTGAGGGATGTCACCTTCCAGGGGTGCTCCGTGAGCTTGGTAATCAGAAAATCAAAGACCGACCAAATGTCGAGGGGAACTAGCCTGTCGCTACACCAACAGGGGGACGCCAGAACATGCCCAGTGCGGTCACTGTCCAGGTATGTTCGGAATCGGCCCACAGGCGAAGGGTGGCTGCTAGTACATCAAAACAGATCACCACTCACTCGTTTTCAATTCACGCGGGTGTTGGCGCTATGTGTGCAGCAGGCAGGGTTGCCGTCGACCAGTTTTAGTTCCCACTCCTTTCGCATAGGAGCTGCGACGGCGGCAGCGGCCCAGGGACTGCCAGCGCATCAAATTATGAACCTGGGTCACTGGAAGTCGCAGGTATACAAGACATATATTAGACCTTAGTCTCCTAGCAAACAGGACACCCACGACTCGCAGGCTAGGTATCGTGCCTTACGCTGTATATGTTCACTTCATGTATTATTCACCCCGATGTTAATCCCCCTTGTCTCATAATTTGCATTTACCTTTGTCAATAATGCCTTGCCTCACATATTACAGGTGGCTGGGAGACAGAGCGCGGAATCTGGATCTGCGGTCATTCCTTCGTCCACTGGGCTCGGAGGAGGGCAGCGGTACGGCCCAACGGGGAGAACTTGGGTTTTTCCCAGAGGGCAAGTAGCAGTCACTTGGCTGGGACTCCGAGGGATGCGCTGGGCGCAGTTGCTACCAACCTTGGTATGGAGACTGCAATCTTATCCTCCCCCTCAAGACCTGATTGTGCATTTGGGGGGCAATGATTTAGCCCAGGTAAACAGTATACTCCTTTTGAGAAATATGCAACAAGATTGGTTAAATTTGGCATCCTCATACCCACAATTGCAGTTGGTCTGGTCTGATATAATACCACGCAGGGTGTGGCGAGGGGAGTGGTCCCATGCGACCATTGAACAAATGAGGAGGAAGCTTAACAGGTGGATGGCCAAGTTTATAACCACTCTGAAGGGTCAGGCCATTGCACATCCCCTCCTCACAGCGGCCTCGGCAGGGTTATACAGATCAGACAGGGTCCATCTGTCGGACATAGGGCTATATATCTTTAATTCCAACCTACAGGACTACATTGAAGCCACAAATTGGGGTGAAGGGTGCTAGGGCTTACAGGCCCGGGTATGCCGCAGCCAAGGCGTACATACAGGTGGGGAGCCCCCGGCAAACGAGGCTTTGTTGCCGTGGGCTGTGGCGGTTAGGGACAGCAATTAGGTAAAACTACGGTGGATACACAGCATGTCAGCACAGAATTGTTCCTCGGGGGCGGGGAATAATGACCGAAGTTCAAGGTCAAATGCAAGGGTAAGACCGGCAAGGGGCCAGGTTGAAGTTCACTTACCTTGATCACATTGTCTCCTGGCTTAAACGGCCAGGAGGCCCAGAGATTATGCAGGGTGCATCCTTAAACGGGCGGCACCAGAATCAGCGGGGGTGTGCTTTGACGGCACAACCGGCAGTGGGGGTGTGCTTTGACGGCACAACCGGTAGCGGGGGTGTGCTTTGATGGCACAACCGGCAGCACGATGAAACACGAAACAAATGATAAGCTGTGTACCCAGGGGGTTTCCTATGAGTGTGATACTATAGGAAGTTATGAAGATTGCAACATATGTAAATGCGATTTATGAGATGTAATTTAAGGTGCTTGGCTGCGGCCATAATAAATTCCAAATTTGTCAAAGAAGTGGCTGGTCCTGTTTCTTCTTGGTGGTAAAAGAGTGTGCACAAAGGAGCAGTGCCGAATGCCCCAGTTGAGGAAAGATAAGTTGATTGACCTGTTTAGAAAGCTTTATGGGTGAGCAGTACAATCTAAACTGTATCCTGCTGAAAACAGAAACCAAAGCTGGGCTGTAGAAGAATACAGAAAGTGCTCTTGATAAACAGACATCATACTGAATAGAACATTCTTAACTTGAAGAAACAGCACATGATCACGCTGGAAATGTGTGGTTGAAAGCTTAAGGTCTGGTCTATTAATGCACCTAATAAATGATTCAAATAAGAAACTTGGAGTCCACTATAAGAATAGGGATGGAAAGAGAAACAGTGCGTTGCTGAGAGATCAATAAGCCCCATGGTTTCTCAGGGTTTAATTTCAGTTTATGATCACTAAACCAGTCCATTATTTTTATTCAATTTATATTAAAAGTGAATTGTTTGGTGAGAATTTGAATGTTATCCGCATAACATTAAGTAGTGAAGACTAATGATTGTACAAACATTAATAGTGGAGACATAAAAATCTTAAATAGAGTTGAGGCTAATATTACATACATAGTAGATGACGGCAGAAAAAGACCTGCATGGTCCATCTAGTCTGCCCAACAAGATAAACTCATATGTGCTACTTCTTGTGTATACCTTACCTTGATTTGTATCTGCCATTTTCAGGACACAGACCGTAGAAGTCTTGCCCAGAACTAGCCCCACCACTCAAACACCAGCCCCGCCTCCCAATCTCGGCTAAGCTTCTGAGGATCCATTCCTTCTGCACAGGATTCCTTTATTTATTTATTTATTGAGCCTCAAGAAACCCCACACCGAAAGCTATAGGAATCTGGGAAGGCATTCTGCCAGAGGACTGCTCATTCTACCTGTTAAATACAAATGGTATTAATCTAAAGCTGTGTCTGCAAGGCCAATATCGGACAGCTTATGTAGGAGAAGATCATGGCCCAAAAGGTCAAGTTACCTGTATGTGGAAAGGTCTAGCGAAAGAAATATGCTAGATCTATCCTAGTCCAGGTTAGTGAGGATGATATGGTAATGCTGAGAGCTGTTTCTATACTATGAAATCTTCTACATTCAGCCTGAGGTATATAAAATAATGAGTGGAGTGGAACAGGTGGATGTGAAGCATCTGTTCACACTTTCCAAAAATACTAGGACTAGGGGTCACGCGATGAAACTACAATGTAGTAAATTTAAAACAAATCGGAGAAAATGTTTCTTCACCCAACGCATAATTAAACTCTGGAATTCGTTGCCGGAGAACGTGGCGAAGGCGGTTAGCTTGGCAGAGTTTAAAAAGGAGTTAGACGGTTTCCTAAAGGACAAGTCCATAAATCACTACTAAATGGATGTGGGAAAAATCCACAATTCCAGGAGTAACATGTATAGAATGTTTGTACGTTTGGGAAGCTTGCCAGGTGCCCTTGGTCTGGATTGGCTGCTGTCGTGGACAGGATGCTGGGCTCGATGGACCCTTGGTCTTTTCCCAGTGTGGCATTACTTATGTACTTATGATTAGGATGCAGAACATTAGTTGGTTTTTTGTTTGTTTCTTTTTTCCTTTCTGATGCTACTCAGGTTACAAAAGTTCCACAGCAAGGAAAAGTACTTTTGTGTACTCAGATGAAAGAATGGATGTCATCTTCCTGCATCCCACATGGTTGATAATGCATGCCTAGTTTTCCAGTGTTCTGGAACTTACATGTATAATTTTCCTGGCAATGGGAAGCTACAGCAGTGAGTTAAAAAGAACACTTAGAAATCTGTACTGACATGAGGCATTTTCCAACATTTCTTATTTGAAAGAAAAAACACCTAAAAAAGTAATGCGGTTGCTTGCTAATATATATATATTTTTTTCCAGTGCACAAAACAATATTTATTGCTTGTGTAATCATTTTTTCAAATACTAACATTAACTTCATCTTACCAATTGTAACATGTTACATGGCAATATAACTGTCTGTTCCATCCCACTTTCCAAGTACCCTCTAATCCTTAACAAAAAACAAAAATCACTGCTGCATTTTACAAAGAAAAGCTGCACTTCATAAAAGTAGCAGAGCTAACTATACACATAACCAGTTCCTGATGCTGTGCTCTTTGAAAAAGAAACAAACTGTAGCAGCTTATTCTACATCAGCCATTAGAGGTCAGCACCAATAAGCTGAACCTGTATGAGCACATTATCAATACAATATACTCCCTGGCTCTGCTTTTGCCTCTCAGCAAACGTACATCTTAACTCAAGGCATTTCATCTTGCTACCCTAAGAACTATAAGTAACCTGATATCCTAACACAGAGATGGCGAACCTATGGCACGCGTGCCAGAGAGGGCACGCAGAGCCCTCTCTGTTGGCACGTGCGGCCTTCTCGTGGCTATAAAAAGAAAAAAAAACAACTAGTAATCGCGGCACTGCATTGAGTGTTCGGCTCTGGAGCTAGGGGGTGTTGCCGGCGCGTACCTTACACTTCCGCTGCCTCGCTCAGTCACTGCGTCGTCTCCTGTAAGGCTCCTCTCTCCCACGTCACGGCGTCACGTCTTCCTCCCCCTGCTGCACTCTCTGCGCCAGCATGCAGCCACCGCTCCGCGACTCCTGCCTTATGCTTCAGCTGTAGTTCACCCCGCTGTACTCCACCCATATCGTTGGCCCAGGTTCATTTGAGCCTCACGCACGGCTATAACCGATGGGGACCAAGCAGGCAGAGGAGTAGGAAGCGCTCCGATGTGCAGTTGGTTGCTCCGCCTCTTCCCGCGATGGAGGAGGAACAAAAGAAAATGGGAAACGAAACTGAAACAGGTTGAAGAATTAGCATTGCAGTATGAAAGAAAACCACTCTGCTCAGTTTACAAACCAAGGTTATCCAATTCACAGCATCCATCTTCTGTATGGAGGCTATTCTATCGTCAAACTCAAGCTTTCAACTTTGCCAGAAGCAGTAAAGAGGAAGTACATGTATTTGCACTGGAAAGGGAAAAAAAAACAAGATGGACAAAGAGTTTACCTTGTGACAACATATACGGAACTGTGGTTTTATTATAAAGGGCATTGTAACAATCTCAAGTACTGCTATGAAGTTATTCCTGAAAATTCAGTTTGCAAACTTTATTTTGATTTGGAGTTCTATAAACCAGCTAATCCAGAAGCTGATGGGAAGAAGATGGAGCAGCAGAATCAGAGACTGGGACCAATATCACCAGACAACAAAGGTAGAAAAAATCATTTTATTTTCATTTTAGTGTTTGGAATATGTCCAATTTGAGAATTTACATCTGCTGTCTTAGTTTGCACTGGGTATACTGGAGTCTAACAAGAGTCCTCCTATATTATTTTCACACTGAAAAATGCCAAGCAACTAAGATAAAAGCATTGGCACCCATAGAAAACAATGGTCACAGAGTGGTTTTCTCAATTCAGATACATTTTTTAGGTATTCTTTTAATTGAGCCTGCAAAGAGGTGGGAAAACGTGGGATACAAATGCAATAAATAATAATAATAATTTTTTGAAAATTATGCAACTGTTGATTGGTGTGCGTGTGTGTGTGAAGGTGCTGGCACGCCCCCAGGAGTGAGACTGACCACTGCAATGAGTCGGATGAGATAAAATCAGTCCTTATTGTGTGGCAAAATAATATTTGCTTGAAGACAGTATAACAAGCTCCACTAGAAACAAGGCCCCAACATGGCCCGTGTTTCAGCGTTAGCCTTCCTCAGGAGTTCTTACAAAAAAGTAAATAAACAGATTTAACAAAAAAATAATATGAGTGTTATAAATGTGCATCATGTGCTCAACTATAAATGAATAAGTACAATAGGTGATGTGGATAATGTAATTATATTTGTAAGGTGAAAGTAAAATCCAAAGTGAATAAAAGTGTCTAAGCAAATGTGGATGAAGAAAAAAAGTGAAAAGCTATAATCCAAGTATAGAGAGATACCGCAGACATAGATTAAATGTGAATGAATGAACTATTAATGAATAGACAGCAAAAAAAGGAGGTAAAAAACCTCATGCACCGTGAGATGTAGAAAAAAAGTGAGGATGAACCAAGGAGGAATACCAAACAACTTTATTTAGGGTTTCCAACCCTAAATAAAGTTGTTTGGTATTCCTCCTTGGTTCATCCTCACTTTTTTTCTACACTTATTAATGAATAGCCCAGAAAGAAAGAAAAATGTATTGCATACCAAATCTGAGGACCAACAAGACACAAGGAGCTGAATAAAACCTGTTGCCACACTAAGGGCTACATTCTATATTTGGCGCCTGAAAAGTCCACATGGAAAAAAATATATACCAAGGTGAATTCTGTGAAGTACGCCTAAATTTTATAGAATAGGCTTAAATTTCTGTGTGGTGTATAGAATAGTGCCAAGCACCTCTCCACATGACCAAATGTAGTCGCGGCAATTTACGTCATATTTTACTTGGCATAAATCCCGATTCCTAAATTAGGCACAGAGGTCCCGATTCTATATATGGCGCCTAAAATTAACGCATGCTAGGCAATTGCACCTAAGCACATTCTAAATACCATGCGTAAATATACATCCGGTATTTAGAATACTTTTAGGCGTAGTTAATGCGACTGAATCTATGCGCATCCATTTACTCCAATGAAAAGCTGGTGTAAATCCCTGCACGTAGATTTATGTGCACTGGCCCATATTTTATAACAACGTGTGTAGATTTTGAAACACCCACAACACATCCATTTCCACACCCCTAACCATGCCCCTTTTTGCCTGTACACGTTAGAGTTTAGGCACAGTACATTACAGAATACACTTAGCAATGTATGCACATAAATTCTAATTTTGCCAATTAGTGCTTGTTATTCCTTGTTAAGAGCTGTTAATGTTTAACAGCATATTAAAAAATTAATCTATGCGCATAATTATAAAATATGCCTTGTGTAACTCTAGGCCTTGTTTACTAAGCAGCGTTATAGGTGCGTTAACATTTTAAACACACGTTAACCATGTATGTGTCTACAATATTCCTATAGATGCCTACCTGGTTAGAGTGCACGCTAAGTGAAGGCACGCTAAAAACACTAGCGCACCTTAGTAAGCAGGTCCCTAGGTATGCTATATAGAATCCAGGGGAGAGCGGGTGTATTCTATAAAAACGCACACAGATTTTAGAAACACCCACACCCCGTCCATGTCCCCTTTTCAACTATGCGACTTAGAACTTAGGCGCATCAAGTTACAGAATCCGCTTAACGAATTTTGTGCGTAAATCTTAATACAATTAGTGCTCATAATTGTTTGTTAACATTCAATTGATAGTGCTGATTAGCTAGTTAACCAGGAGATGAACTCAAAGATTCCTTTAAAAAGGCGTTAAAGGAGAAAGACGCTACATATGCTTGTAATGCATGCATAATGAAACATCTATAAATTAAAATGAATAGATCCACTGTCTGTGGGTATGAAAATGCGATACAAAACCAACAGACTAAACAGAAAAATGCATTTTCGAAAGGGACGTCCAAGTTTTGATTTGGACATCCTCGCAAAACGTCCCCATCCAGGGGCGGGGAAACCTGTATTTTCGAAACGAGATGGACATCCATTTTTCTTTTTGAAAATACCGTCAGGGACGTCCAAATCCTTAAATTTGGTCGTCCCTAGATTTGGTCGTCCCTAGACATGGACATTTCTGATTTTCAGCGATAATCGAAACCAAGGACGTCCATCTCAGAAATGACCAAATGCAAGTCATTTGGTCATGGGAGGAGCCAGCATTTGTAGTGCACTGGTCCCCCTGACATGCCAGGACACCAACCGGGCACCCTAGGGGGCACTGCAGTGGACTTCATAAATTGCTCCCAGGTACATATCTCCCTTACCTTGTGTGCTGAGCTCACCAAACCCCCCCCCCAAAAAAAAAAAAACCCACTACCCCCAACTGTACACCACTACCATAGCCCTTACGGGTGAAGAGGGCACAGTGGGCTCGCTGTTTCCTCCACAAACATAACAGGTAGGGGGTGGGTGGGTCTGGGTCCCCCTGTCTGAAGTGCACTGCACCCACTAAAACTGCTCCAGGGATCTGCATACTGCTGTGATGGATCTGAGTATGACATCTGAGGCTGGCATAGAGGCTGGCAAAAATATTTTTAAAGATGATTTTTGAGAGTGGGAGGGGGTTGGTGACCACTGGGGGAGTAACGGGAGGTCATCCCCGATTCTCTCCGGTGGTCATCTGGTCATTTCGGGCACCTTTTTGTGCCTTAGTCATAAGAAAAACACGACCAGGTAAATGAGTCCAAGTGCTCGTCAGAGACGTCCTTGTTCTTTTTGATTATGGGTCAAGGACATCCAAGTGTTAGGCACGCCCAAGTCCCGCCTTCGCTATGCCTCCGACACGTCCCCTTGAACTTTGGCCGTCCCTGCGACAGAGTGTTGTTGGGGACATACAAAATTGGCTTTCGATTATACCGATTTGAATGTTTCTGTGAGAAGGACGTCCATCTTCCGATTTGTGTCGAAAGATGGATGTCCTTCTCTTTCAAAATTGAGCCCAATACTGCCTCAGAACCAGCAGTGACAAGTTTAAAAATGATAGAACATGCAAAGGAGATGTACAGTGAGTAAAAAATAAATTAAATTAAAGCAAACTGAAAAATCTAAGGGGCCCTTTTACTATACCATGTAAGCGTCTATGCATGCCCGACACGTGCCAAAATGGAGTTACCGCCTGGCTACCACATGGCTCTTGAGGTAATTTCATTTTTGGCATGTGTCCGATTACATCTGAAAAATAATTTTTATTTTTGGGCACGCATAGTGGATACACACAAAGAGGCATTTGACGCGAGTAGGTCATTACCACCCAGTTACCGTGTGAGACTTTACTACTAGGTCAATGGGTGGTGGTAAGGTCTCAGACCCAAAATGGGCGTGCACCAATTTTGATTTTGCTGCAAGTCCATTTTCGTCAAAAATGTTTAAAAGGCCTTTTTTACAGGTTCGCTGAAAATCCGTGCCTACACTACCGCAGGCCATTTTTCAGCGCACCTTAGTAAAAGGACCCCAGTCCTTTTACTAAGCTGTGGGTAAAAGCATGCTGATGCCCCCTTTAACCGCAGTGAGTAAAAGGCTGTCTTTTTTTCTCAAAAAGAAATGACTGTGCAGTAAGTGAACCACTTGCCATGCAGCTATTTCAGGGAGGGGGGCACATACTGCCACCCACCCACTGAGGTGATGGTAAGGGCTCCCGTACTAACCCGGAGGTAATCTGGTAGCATGCGGTACTGCCCGATTACTGCCAGGTAAGCACTGTTGCTACAAAAATAGAAAATATTTTGTTGCGCCAGAAATGGTGCACACTGGGGGTGGGAAGTACCGCCAGACTCCTGTGGTAGTTCCGGATTAGCATGTGGCACCAACCCTTTAGTAAAAGTGCTCCTTTGTGCACTGTGCATCAAACCTTAATAGCATCCAAAATGTTTCTAAAAACGTACAAATGAATAAAAAAGGATAACAAACAATAAAAGATAATACCTGTGAGCATAAAATATGAACTAAAAATATTAAATAAACATATCATAAGAATATTAGCATTAGAAAAATATGTATATAAGAAAAGATATTGGGCATGTCAACAAACATGATAGTAAACCACTGGATATCAAGATGACATACAATATTCTAACACCGCAGTACATGCAATTGACACATCAAATATGAATACAACATATAAAAGTAGGGCACTGCAAATATTACACCAGTCCCTATCAGGGGCGTATCTGCGTGGGGCCACAGGGGCCTGGGCCCCCGCAGATTTCGCCCTGGACCCCCCTACTGCCATTAACCCTCCTCCGCCTACCGCCAACCCTTTCCCCGCCTACCGCGGTCACCTACCCCCTGAGGTCCGCTCCTGCCGGTTTTTTTAAATATTACTTCAGCTGGCGGGGGACCCCAACCCCCACCAGCCCAGCCGAGGTCTTTAACTTCTTCATCCTCATGCTGTTCCTGCAATGCATCCTTCCAGTTGCATGGAGTTTGATGTCGCAGCACGTTGACGTCCTGCACGTACAACGTGCTGCGACGTCAAAACCGGCAGGAGCGGACCTCGGGGGGGGGGGGGGGTAGGTGACCGTGGTAGACAGGGAAAGGGTTGGCGGTAGGCGGGGGAGGGTTAACGGCGGTGGGGGGGGGGTTATAATGTGCCCCCTCACTCGAGCCCCTGCCCCCCCTACCGCCGAACCTCAGATACGCCCCTGGTCCCTATAATATCAATGTATCTCTTATTTGGAAAACAAAAAAAACAGGATTTTCTACACAGAAACTACATAACAACTGAATACCTCACTTTGTTCACATGTACACAGAACACAGATAGTACATGGCCTTACACACTAATATACACTGGAAGTAAAATCACAAGAAATGCCACTTGCTGCTACTACCTGGCAAGTAGCCAGCTGGGGATCCAATTAATGCTATAAAGCACACATCTGCTTGAGGGATTCAGGGACAAGCTGAGCCAGTATTGGTTGTACCCTCATTGCATGCAGATTGCCTCTGATGACCTGGAGCTGTCTGGTAGCTCATAAGCTTTCCAGATTCAAACTATAGGAGCAACTACAGCTGAAAGGGAGCAAATTGTTAAGGGCTGCAGGGTCAGCTAGTCCAAACAGAGCAGACAAACCCTTTCCAGAGGCTCAACATGTATTTGTAGCCTATTGAGCAGATACTGGTGTGCCTCCTTAAAAAAAAAAAAAAATTCCTATACCATTTTAAGGCAGTAATATCTGCACAGCAGCCATTGTGAACCAGAATAGTTTCACCTGGAAGGTGGTTGCTGTTCAACCTGAAAGTCTGCATGACTACACCTCCTCCCCCCCCCCCCCCCCCCCACCATAAAAAAACTACATGCTGAGACAAACCTTTTGAATGAGATATCTAACTGGAAGGATTGGACCTTTTTGGAAGTCAAGGAAAAAAAGGTGCTGTACTAAGCTCTGTATGTGTACACATATGAAATGCCAGTCAAACATAAAAAGGCAACAGCAAAAATGGCCATATTAAAAAAAATTTATTTTATTTGACCATTTTAACTTAATGTAAGGACTCATAATTTGGCCCACTTCTGGTTTGCCCCTTTCGTTTTCTCAGTTAATCCACTTCCCCATTTCATGGTTATTCACCCCACCTGTACTTAAAGCAACTAAATAAACAGGCTCTTGAACAAATAGATCTATGTAAAGCAGTGTCTTCAGACAGGTCACCAAAAGCAACCCCTGCCCCTTGTCCTTCCATGTCTGCAGACACACTGGAATTTTCAGTGGCCCCTGCTTATTTATTTATGTATTTATTAGGATTTATTTACTGCCTTCTTGAAGGAATTCACTCAAGGTGGTGTACAGTAAGAATAAATCAAACATGAGCAATAGACAATTACAGCAGACAGATATTGCACAAGAACCAACACAGGATGACTGCAGGCACTCTCCTAAGTACCACTAAAATCTCATTTTAACTAGTATAGAATATGGAGTGCCTACCAGACAAAGGAAGTGATTTCAGGAGGCTTTTGTGGCTTCTAGACATGTAAATAGCAAAGTTTACATGCTGCGTAAGGCGGTTCATGTGTTGATCCCTTGCTGGTTGATACAGAATACTGCAGTGTGATTGCTTGAACGGTGGTGCAGAAGGGATCATATTACCCCACTACTACAAGGTTTACAATGGTTGCCAGTAATGTGTCGAGGAAATTTAAAGGTTTTGATGTTGGTTTTTAAAGCTTGGTATGATCAGGCCCTCTCATATTGGAGTACCAGATTTGTACCATATATGCCGGCACCTAAGCAGCTGCTGCAGTCGCTTTCAGGGAGAGGAATATGGAAGAGGATGTTCTTAATGTTGGACCATTGTAGTGGAATAAATTCCCTGAAGAATTGTAACAGTAAGCAGAAAAGAGTTGTGGCATAGTTGTGGCAGCTAGCCTTTGGGGCAGTTCTTATTCTCTGAAGGACATTATATCTGATGTAATATGGAGTGGAGGCATGTGGGAATGGTTGGGACTGTGTTGTAATCTACTGTGCCTGATGATATTTTGTTGTTTGTGAATCACTTCAAGCACTAAGGTGGCAGTTCTATAACTGGTAGTCACATTGTAGGCACCCCGATGCCATGCTGTGAGTGCCTATTTCATAACAGCATCTGGGAACCCGAATTCCTTACATTTAGGGGTCTATAGTTACACTAGCCATAGACCTGGCATAAATGTGGGCATCTAAATGCAGCATTACGGTATGCAAATAACTGGGAGCCCTGCCTGTGCTATTCCCATGTTCTGCCCACGTGCATTCCTCTTTGCATTTGCACTCTATAACACTTATGTGTACCCTTACGGGCCCTTTTACTAAAGGATTGCCACGTAGCAACGGGCTTGCCACATGGCAATCAGGAACTGCCGCCAGCCTAACGCAGCCACCAGTGGTAGTTCCGCCTTGAGCATGTGCCATTTCTGGCGCTGTGGAAAATAATTCCCTAATTTCTAGCATGGTGCTAACCCGGCGGTAATTGGGCAGCACTGCATGCTGCTGGGTTACCTCTGGGCTACCGCGGGAGCCCTTACCACCACCTCAGTCTTACCACATGGCCATGTTTTTTTAAGGAGCTTTTTACTTGCTGCGATAAAAAGGGCCCTGGCATGTGAAAAAACGGCCCTAGCACTACCACAGGGCCCTTTTTACCGCAGCTTTGTAAAAGGACCCCTTATAGAATAATGCTTAGGGCACTAATGCATGCAAATGCTACTTTTTGGCAATTTGTGTGTGCATTGGCGCTAATTATAGAACTGCCCTTCACATAAATAAATGTTGATTTTGCAGTATTGCTGTTTACACATGTAGAAGTCACCAGATGCATGTTGTAGGTGAGGTTTGGGCAGTCTGAAAAATGTACGGGCATCACCCATTATGCAGTGGGCATACATGTATTTGTTTACGAATTGTCCTTGTTTGAATTTACACCTGCTCCTGTTCAGGTGGCATTAAGTAGGCAAGTTATCAATGAGGGTTACTGTTAAGATGGGTTGTTTTACCATAAGTTGGATTATTTTAGCACAGGGTCTGATTGCACAAAATGGGACCCTGTGCTAAAACAATCCAATTTGTTGTATAATAACCTGACTTAACAGTAACCCACATTGATAACTCCCTCCCTAAGTGATGTGTATCATCTGTTGCATTAACAATTAATGCAGATAAATTGCAATGCACTAAATTGCAAGATATAGAAGGGTATTTTCGATATGACATCTAAGTCTGACTTTGGATGTTTTGTTCAAAATCTCCACAATCCAAATAGCAAATAGAGCCATTTATGAAACAGCAAAAGGCCATTTCCTAGATGTTTTTTGTGCGCTATATGCTTATATCTTTGGTCCAAGTGAAAGACACACAAAATCAAGCCATTGAGATGTAGGAGGATCCTGGCCACACAAACATCAAAGCAGAGCAGTGGGGCACCCTAGGAGACATTGCAGTGGACTTCACATGAAAGCTCCCAGGTACACATCTTACTATTGCTCTCTTATATTATAAAGTGAGCCCTCCAAAACCCACCAAAAACCTACTGCATCCAACTGTGCCCCACTACAATAGCCATTATGGCTGCAAGTGGCACTTATATGTGGGTACAGTAGGTTTTTGTTAGGTTTCGGAGGGCACACACTTTCCACCACAAGTGTAACAGTTAGAGTGGATTATGAGCCTGGGTCCCCTTTTCCATAGTGCACCGTATACACCACTAGGCTACTCCAGGGACCTGCATGCTGTTTTAATAGGACTGGCTATAACATCTGAGGCTGTCATAGAGGCTGGAATATACTGTTTCTTTTACCTCTTTGGGGGATGGGAGGGGGTCAGTGGCCACTGGGAAGTAAGGGGCAGTGATTCCTTTATTCTTTCAGTGATCACCTGGTCATTTAGGGCACTTTTTGTGACTTAGTAATTATTAACTAGAACAAACAATATCGTGGGTGTGGAATTAGAACATTCAACCGAACAAACTAAAAAAAACTAATCCACAGAAAGAAAGTGTTGACTAAACATGCAATGTTTATGCTAGGGAAGGAAATGCCTCAAAGAGCTCAAAATCTTTCTGATAGAGCTGAGTTGATCATGATGATCGGCACTTCATCATTGGCAAAAACCTCCCCCACACAAGCATTGAAACTTATAGTGAAAACATTTTTGTCATGAAAATGCTTGCTGCCAAAAACATTTCTAAAAGAATCGTTTAGGTGGTTTATTAAGCAGTCCGTCAAGTGCAATTAGTGTTGATAATGAAAACAAAATACTTATCTCAACGAACCACTGGTGAGGTATAGAATGAACATCAAAATCATTTCCTTAAATTCTCCTCACCTCGGGCTAACGATGGCCAGCGTTTTGCATAGCTGCAATTCTTTCTATTCAAGCCATCTAAATATCTTCACGTTTGTGATGCATTATAATCCCTTCTCTTCCCGTATGGCATCTGCTGTCAGAAAACATTGGGATTTGGTTAAGACCTTGCCAGTTTTTAAAGACTCATCTCTCCAGTTTTCTTATTGTAGGGGCAAGAACCTCAAAGAATATCCAAGTCCTGCTGTTTTGTTACCTCCTCCAGCAGATTGTCCCTCAAGGACAACATTACTGGGCCACTATAAGTGTGGGGACTGTGGTTTTTGTGAAATCATGCTACAGACTGCTGTATTTATTAAAACTGCTGATCGTAAAATTTATTCTTTAAAAGCGAGAACGTCTTGTAAATCTGACCATGTGATTTATGGTTTAATATGCCCGTGTGATAAAGTATATGTTGACTCGTAAGTTATCAGTTCATCTAACAGAACATAAAAGTGCTGTGCATCTCAAGAAGATTGGTTCACCTTTAGTGGCAAATTTTGATAAATATCATCATTCCTTTCGTGAGATAAAGTGAGTGGTTCTACAATCTGTGCCCCAGCTTTTGAGAGGAGGGGATCATCAGCGGATCCTTTTACAGCAGGAGCAGAAGTGGATTTTCAAATTGGGCTCCCTAGAACCCAATGAGTTAAATGGACGAATTGAATTGTACATTTTTACTAGCCCTTTTGTTGGATTGGCTAATGGATGTTTGGCATCTGATGTCATGAGATCTTTAAATGGGAGCCATTTTGGGGACTGATCATTATTATGTTATGCTTCGAGGACTGAGAGTATTGTCTATGATAGTACAAGTTTGTGAGTTTGAGTTCTGAGCATTATATGGAGTGCATTTTATGAAGTATAATCAGTGATTGCTGTTTTTTCCTTTCTTAGAAAGACCCCGCCACTTGGGACCCTGAAGCAGCAATCATTGGCCCGAGGCGAGGAGAATTTAAGGAAATGACTTAGATGCTCACTCTATACCTCACCAGTGGTTCATTGAGATAATATTTACATCATCAGCACTAATTGCACTTGAAGGGCTGCTTAATAAACCACCTAAACAATTCTTTTAGAAATGTTTTTGGCAACAAGCACTTTCATGACAAATATTTTTTCACTATGTTTCAATGCTTGTGTGGGGTAGGTTTTTGCCGATGATGAAGTGCCGATCATCATGATCAATTCAGCTCTTTAAATCAGAAAGATTTTGAGCTCTTTGAGGCTTTTCCTTTCCTAGCATAAACATTGCATGTTTAGTTAACATTTCTTTCTGTGGATTAGTTGTTGTTTTTTTTTTTTTTTGCTTAGTCATTATTAAAACAGGTCTAGCTCAAAACATCCTAGTTTTAATCCTGGACATTTTGGTTTTGTTCTATTATGGCTGAAAAATGTCCAGGTCAATGGAACACACAAATCCCATCCTTAACATGCCCCCAACACCCCTCCCCCCCCCTCCAGTTTTGGACACACTACAGATGAACTGCATTGAAAAACATCTGGAAAATGGGTTTCAAAAATACTGATTTGGACGTTTTGGTGAGAAAAATGTCAAAATACTGCTTTATGCCACTTTTTAGACATTTTTCTGTTTTGAAAATGAGCCCCATAGTCTACACCCATCTCCTGCCTTTTGAACGGTAAGCTCTTTGAACTTGCATGTACAGTGTGAATGCCACCTGAGTTACCATTAACATGGTGAAGTGGTAACCATGTGTGCTTATTCACTTTAGTAAAAGGCCCTTGAGAACTAGAGGACATGAACTGAGGTTGAAGGGGGGCAGACTCAGGAGTAATGTCAGGAAGTATTTTTTCACAGAGAGGGTGGTGGATATGTGGAATGCCCTCCCGTGGGAGGTGGTGGAGATGAAAACAGTAATGGAATTCAAACGTGTGGGATAAACACAAAGGAATCCTTTTTAGAAGATGTGGACCCACGGAATCACGGAGATTGGGTGGCGATGCCGGTAACTGGGAAGTGAAACCGGTGCTTGGCAGACTTCTACGGTCTACACCCTGATCGTGACTGAATAGATATGGATGGGCTTGAGTGTAAATTTTAAGGGACTTTGACGTTAGCTTCAGAACTTTTAGTACAAGAAGAGTGCTGGGCAGACTTCTACGGTCTGTGCCCTGAGAATGGCAAGGAGAAATCAAACTCAAGTATACATATGAAGTATCGCATACCATGTAAAATGAGTTTATCTTGTTGGGCAGACTGGATGGACCATACAGGTCTTTATCTGCCGTCATTTACTATGTTACTGTGTTTTAGAAGCCTAAAAAGTTATTTTCTATTTTTTAACTTATTTTTTACTGACATTTATTTATTTATTTATTTTATTTATTGCATTTGTATCCCACATTTTCCCACCTATTTGCAGGTTCAATGTGGCTTACATAGTTTTATTAACATTGTCGTTCCAGGATATCAGGTACATTTAGTAATGTGCAGAGATTAAGTAAAGGAAGAAAGAAGGAAGGGAGTAATTAGGGTAGGGATAGAAGGTGGGCTTTCATAACTGAGTGGGTTGGATGAGGTGGATTAGTGAGGTGAATTAGTGAGGTTGTAGGTTCTCATTGTAGACCTTATTGAAAAACTATGTCTTCAGAGATTTGTGAAAGATAGTTGTTTCATCGATTGTTTTCAGGTCTGTAGGTAATGCATTCCATAGCTGCGTGAAACAGTATTTAACTTGTATAAAAGCAAAAATCAATAAAAAATAAATTTTAAAACATAAAATGTCAATTTTCAGCAGCAGAAAAACTGTATAAACAGGTAACTCATCCATTTAACTTCATATGTAATTCTTGCAATTATTTCTATTCAAGCCATCTAAATGCCAGTTAATGGATGTCTAAAAGATTAGAACTTGTAAAATTAGGGCCATACTTAATTTATGTTTCTTTTTTGGTTCACTCTAGTATTTAAAGGAAGTTTGATTTCATATTTTTCTTGATAATGATTAGGTAAAATAAAATAAAAATAAAAAAACACAAAGAGCAATTACACTTCCAAAGGCTACAGCAACATGGCTGGGGAAAAAAAATCAAATAGAATATGTTCTATTTGATTTTTTTCCCCAGCCATGTTGCTGTAGCCTTTGGAAATGTAATTGCTCTTTGTGTTTTTTATTTTTATTTTATTTAACTAGCATCTTCCTCCTTTACATCTGTTCTTATTTTCTGACTCTTATTGCATTTGTTCTTACTTTTTCGCCTACATTGCAGT
Source organism: Microcaecilia unicolor (assembly GCF_901765095.1). Classification (NCBI taxonomy): domain Eukaryota; kingdom Metazoa; phylum Chordata; class Amphibia; order Gymnophiona; family Siphonopidae; genus Microcaecilia; species Microcaecilia unicolor. Next base: position 102,073,578 of record NC_044033.1, read on the forward strand.
GGTCACTCTTTTTCAAATCGACAATGATGGCAGCTCCGTTACAAACCGGTCCTATGCTTCTCAATCAGGTTGTAATCTGCTGTTGAACAAATATCATGGTACTGAAACAAACATAAAGCAAGGGACTGATGCAATATCCTTTTAAGTCATAGATACAGAATGTGAGAAAGGTCATGGTGAATCAAACCCTACGACATCATAGTTCACTATCATTTTCTTCATTCAAAAACATGGTTCCCCTCCTCTACTCTCATCCATATGGCTCATCGTCATTATGAAAGTTGATCAAACTAGTTCTATTATTGAGTTATGGATGGGATTGCAATTACCTCTGCAATCTTCTGTGCCACCCATTTACATATTTTTGAATTTATTAACGTTTTCAATAAGTTCCTTCCCCCATGTTTTATCAAAATGTTTGTTCCTTGTTCCAAAATGGATTTTTGCTATTGACATACGTTTGCAAATTTCTGATTGGACTATAATTAAAGAGACTAGCCAAGTTGTCCATTCATACTGACTGAATGGTTTTCAGGGCCAGAAATAATGTTGTTGCTAAGAATTATTTTTAGGTTTATCTATTTCTTGAGAAACTCCCAAACCTCCTGTCACACATGTTTGAACATTAAGAGAAATTTCTAAACTTGTCAGTTTTCTGAGAGCTATAACCACTTCTTTCCAAACTGTTCCTATGATATGACATGCCCCAAAACAATGAAAAAAGTTTCATTTCCGCATATGGTATTTTTAACACTAACCATATGACTGGGTATCACATTTTTCTCTTCTCTCAGATGTTGGAAGTTCTTTGAATTATTTGAAATTGAATAAATTTTTGCTTTACACTTCCATATGCCAGAATGGAGGATTCACATATGTTTTGCCAATCAGGCATAGATGTCTCTCTTCCCATTTCATTTTAAATGCTTTGTATTTGTCCAATAGCTCCTTTGGAGATGTGCATAAATTACTGTAATTTCCTGTCTTCTGGTTTTTGAAAAACGTTTGTGACCAACTTTACCCCCCCCCCCCCCCCCCCATTTTACAAAGCCGTGCTAACAGCTGCCATGCGGCAATGCTAACACAGTCCATTCACTTTGAATGCGCTGTGTCGGCATTACCACATCGACAGTCACTAGTGCAGCTTTGTAAGGGAGGGGGAGAATTAAAGATTTAGGGGAAATTAGAGAGTTACGTTATCCAACTTTTCACTTGTAAAAGTATGAAAAATTGATTGGTATGTAGATATTTTAATATTTTAAACTAAGCAAAAGAATGATAGTATTTTAATTTCAATATTTTAAATTTACTGTTTTATTTATCCCTTTCTGTCCTTTCATTTGTTTCATTTTTCAAATTATTACATTCATTTCATTTTGCCATAACACAAATCTTCCACTTTACGATTCCCTAATGTGACCGTTCCACATGAACTGTATCTTACCACAACACCACTTTGTATTTGTTCACACCGGAGTCTGCGAACGCCACTCCGGTATTATGTAAGCCACATTGAGCCTGCAAATAGGTGGGAAAATGTGGGATACAAATGTAACAAATAAATAAATAAAGACTTGGGAGAAGCAATTCTTCCAAATTTTGATTATAACAGTACGTTTCTTGAAACTTGCTGGCTGACGTCAGCACAGAGGCAATAGCATCCCAAGATGCCAGATTGGGGTTAAGTGAGAGGGAGAAAGGGATCAAACATTGGTAAGTGCACCCTGTGGCACAGGAAGAAGGAAAAAGTGGTTTAATATGGCAGGGATGCTCCAAGGAAGTGGTACAGCCACAAGGCTAATTTTAGGTGAGCCCGAGCCTAAAGTGGATGGGTATGAAATTTCATCTCTGTCCCTGCCCTCCTAGCCCCCAAACTCAAACTCAAAATATTTGAGCTTGCAGGGATCCCTAAGCCTCACCAGCTAAAGACCTCCTCCTCGCCAGAACTCTTGCAGCCTGGGTAGCCAGTGGCAGTGTCCCCAAACTACACATGTGCACTGTGGAGGGGGGCAGGGGGCCAGTAGCAACTAAGGGACTCTAACTAGTAGGGTTTGAGAATCCCCACCAGTCACACCAAAGAAGTACCAATATTGACAGAGCCTGAGTCCAAAGTGGTGTGGCTATACCACCGTTCTATGGCACAAATAGTGTGGCAAGTGTGGCAAACTTTTGTACTTATTGTGCATTACTTGCAAAAACTAATGGATGGTTAGTGCAAAGCCTGTGCAGTGAGGGCCCCTTTTACCAAGCTTTGGCAAAAGACGGCCTGCGCTGGCATCAGTGTGTGTTTTTCATGCATCCATTTTACCGCTGCAGGTAAAAGGGAAGTCTCTCTTTCCTAGGGTTACCATATTTTGTCCCCCTAAAAGGACACATGCCCCGCCCCTTTCATGCTCTCGCCCCGCCCCTGTCACATTTTCCCCTCCCCCCGTCACACACCCCGTCACCCCCCCTCCCTGTCACCCCCTCCCCTTACCTTACTACTGCCCCTTTCTGGACAAACGGGCAGGCTGGCGGGCGGATTGGCAAAACCCGCCCGGTTGCCCGGACATGTCCTCAAAAAGAGGACATGTCCGGGTAAATCTGGACATATGGTAACCCTACTCTTTCCTGCAGGAAATGGCTGTGCAGAAAGTAAAGCACTTGCTGTGCAGCCATTTCAGGAGGGAGCCCTTACTGCCACCCTCTGAGGTGGCGGTAAGGGATCCTGTGCTAACCTGACAGTAACCGGGCAGGGCGCAGCACTGCCTGATTACTGCCGGGTACACTCTGGCGCTACAAAAATAAATATATTTTTGTAGCACCAGATGTGACAGCGCACTAGGGATGGGAAGTACTGCCGGGCTGCTGCGGTACTTCCTGTTTAGCAAGCGGTAAGCCCGCGTTGCACTTATCGCCACTTAGTAAAAGGGACCCTAAATGTCTAGCATTTGCCCTGCATTTATTGTTCAGGGCAGACACTTACTACATGGCACCATGTTACCTGTAGTGCCAAATAGTGGAAGAACACTCATGCTATCTGCCACTGCAATTAACATGGTCTGGGCTCCTACATAAGTAAATAAATAAATAAAGCACAGCCAGTAGTGGCAGTATACCCTCTCCCCTTATACACACATCCCGCCCACATCTGAACCCCCACTGACAACTTCCGTGGTGATCCTTCAACCTCCCTATCCCACAAATCTAATTCTCTCTGGCAGCCCAATCAGTTCCCTGAACTCCCTCCTCCCAGAGAGGCCAGATTTTCTCTACAAAACTCCCTCCCTGAGAAACCCAATCTTTTCACCATGGAAACCCTCCCCCACACCTGATCCTCTGGAGACCATTTTCCACCTCTGGCACTTACTCAGCTGCAATCTCTGGTAGTCCAGTGAGCAGGGGAAGGAGTAGTCCCTCTCTGCTCCCATTCCATGTGGCTGTATGCTGCAACTTGTTTGTCATAGTAGTTTTACAGGTGGCCATTCTTCCAATCCACCCAATTCTAGTCCGGTTCCCTCCCTTCCCACATTACTTAACTAATTTTTGCTGTTTTATATAATTTTGAACAATCCCATTCTTGTTGTGAGGGCTATTTTATGTTATTCATAATTGTATTACTACACATAAAACTGAAACAAGTGTGACCCAAAACCTAATAAATAATAAGTAAAAAGGAAGAGACCCTTTTACTAAAGCTTAGCATGTGTTATCGGAATTAGCGTGTACCTATGGGCTTCATAGCTAACTCAGAGATAATTGCGCTGCCCAATTACCTGTGGGTAACACCCTGGGGAAATATTTTTCAAATATTTCTGCTAGTGACAGAAATTCTGGGTGCTGGAGTTGGAACTACCGCCGGTGCCCCTGTTGGGTTGTCAGTAGATCTTGATTGCTGAGTAATAAGCCCGCATTGGGCTTAACGCCTCTTAATAAAAGGGCCCCTAAGTGAATAAATAAATAAATAAATACATATATGATTTATTTTTTCATCACTATTGTTTATCATTATAAAACCAGATACAGTGCTTCTTTCCCTTTTCAGAAAAATATGTTATTTATCCATTGCAGTTTAGTTGAATGTTGATTATTTTTTTCTGTTATGTGAAGAAACTCCCCTTTTGCAGTATATCAGGGGCGTAGCCAGACAACAGATTTTGGGTGGTCCTAGGCAAGAAGTGGGTGGGCACCAAGTGTTCTTCTCCCCTCCACCACCACCACCAAAAAAATATCTCAGCACGCTTCTTTCCACCTTGGCAGTTTGCAGCAGGCATGCAATGGAAACTGAGAATGCGCAGGTGCCAGTATCATGGAGAGTAGTGTTTTTATTACCATCAGGGGAAAGTGTTCAGCTGGTGGACCTTGGGATCTCCACCAGCTACCACTAAACATGTGCTACTGTTGGGTGGGCCTGAGCCCTAAGTGGGTGGGCCGTGGCCCACCCAGGCCCACCTGTGGTTACGCCACTGCAGTATATACAAGAATGGTGTTACTCAATTGCAAGTATTTGAATTGAGATTGAGAAGCTTGTTCATTTGGCAAAGTTATATGAAGTTAACAGGTATTACTCAGAACAATTCTATCAATTGCCACATGAAATAAATTTTAAAAATAGTCACTCAAAAAGGTCTTAAAACATCTGGATAACTTTGGCCAACTATCTCTTTTTTAGTTATTATTGGATTAATATTCTCCATCATGAATTTTATAATACCTGTGTGGTAATAACAACCATGCTTGTTGGACTGTCCTCAGCACATATTTTTGGCAATTGGAATTTCACAGTTGTGGTCTGTTTAGATCGGCAGCCAATCTGAACTTGTTGAGAGGAACTTGGGATCCTAAACAGAATAGTTGAGCATGTACAATCCCAGAGCTGGTATGAAAAAATATTTATTCCTAACTGCTTATGATCTTCTGCCTGCAGAAGAAAAGAAATGTATCCCTTTTTGAAGCTACCAAGTTTATCAACTCTGTTTACATAGTTGTGGTTATTGATCCAGAACTATCTTTCTCTACTCAGTTTTTGATTGATGGCCAAAGATTCTATATAGATTGTCCAAAGTTACCACTACTCATTGACCTAGTGGTAAGGGTTCACGATCTTCCCACGTAGTAACCATGCAGTACGTGCCGACTGCTGATTACTGGCGGGAAAACCCTGTGGTAGAAAACAGAAAGTTATTTTCCACCGTGGGATTCGGCACCGTTAGCCCAGCGGTAGTGCCGATTTGGCATGTGCTACCCGCACGTTAGCCCTCCCGTGCCTTAGTAAAAGGGCCCCTATGATTCTTCCTCTAGTGAAATACTCATTCAAAGTTTGGTGTCTTCTTGTCATAATTGTGCCAAATCTCTATGGAGCTCTAAAATTGCACTTTCTAGATTTTGCTATACATAAAAATGCCCAGCTCCTTACAATAGAAAAGACAATCATATTTCTCTTATTTTATTTTTTTTGTGACATTTGTACCCCGCGCTTTCCCACTCATGGCAGGCTCAATGGCAGGCTCTTAGGCTCAGAAAATGTTACTCTTTTTCCGTGCCTTGGAACTATAGCACCAGATTGCTTCTATTGTCTTTAATATTTTCCATGTATACTGCTCCAGTGTCAGTACTATTTTTCTCTCTATTCATTTACCTCCTGAAGTATCCGTATCCTAAGGGGACCTTTTACAAAGCAGCGGTAGGGCTACCGCACATGTAGCGCACACCAAATCAACACTACCACCCGGTTAGCGTGCCCACCCAGCAGTAATTTTGAAGCAGGTGTGCACTGTTTCCTGTGGTAGAAAATATTTTTCTATTTTCTACTGTGGGGGAGGGGGGCCTTCCCAGTGGTAATTGGCAGCACAGCCACATTGGTGTGTGCGTCATGAGTATCACATATGTAGCTTGTGAGCCCTTACTGCTAGGTCAATGGGTGGTGGTAAGGGCCAGGCAGTAAATAGCTGTGTGCTACCTTTAATTCTAGTGCATGGCCATTTACTGCCCCCATTTTTTTTAAAAAAAGCCTTTTTTCCCAGCTGTGGTAAAAAATGGCCCAGCACGTGCCAAAAATATGTGTCCACACTACTGCAGGCCACTTTTTACCACAGCTTAGTAAAAGGACCCCGCATTTGCATGCCATCAGTTTTGGGAGGGTAGTTTTACAACAGGATGCCTTTTCAGGCAGGCCTCTCCCACCATTTTTACTCCCACCTGTTTTTATAACCTTGACCTAAGTACCTCCTGTACAATTCTGGCTTGGTTTTACCCTTCCCTTGGCCTCATGGGAGTTTTTAGTAAAGGTGGGCATTAATTTTTCCTAATGCCATGATGTGTTAGAACTTAGGAGCCTTTTTACAAAGCCGCTTAAGTGTCTACGCGCCCCCAACATGTGCCTAAATGGAGTTACCGCCCGGCTACCGCATGGCTCTTGTGGTAATTTCATTTTTGGCACACGTCCGATATGCTCATCCGAAAAATAATTTTTATTTTCGGACATGTATTGGGTGCGCCAAGTGGCATTTGACGCGCGTAGGTCATTGCCGCCCATTTACCATGTGAGACTTTACTACTAGGTCAATGGCTGGTAGTAAGGGTATCTGCTGAGGTCCCTGAGGGCAAATGGGTAAGAGCAATGCTTACTCACTATTGACTGGTGTGGCAGCGTGTTCAAAATGGCTGCCTCAACCCCTAGTGGCAGCCTTATGATACTGCTTTTGTGTTACTTTTGGGGTGGGTGTGATAGGGATTTGGAGTGGGGGGGGGGGAAGCCAGATGGGATCTGCTGCGACCTGGAGGTTAACCAGGCACTGGCCTTTATGCTGTCCTAACTTTAGCCACTTCTTTAACCAGTAAGTGGTCTGGATATGGCCGCTTACCTGTTAAATCCCAGCACCTCCCACAGACCATCCCAGAACTAACTGGGTAGTGCTGGAGCAGTCTCTGGTGATAGTCAGTGGCACTGTCTGGTTAAATGCTATTAAATATCTGCATTTAGCCCTGACCAAGCCATTTAAACAGCCAGGAGCCTCTCCTAATCATTTAAAAGGCTCTGAATATCAGGTGGAGCGTTGCCACCTATCTGTATAATGCTGAGGAATATGCATGGCTTATTTAAATGCCACAAAACAGGTGTTTAAAAAAAATGTTCAGCACCGTGTTTAAAAATTAACCCACTATTTCTCAATACAGTACAGTTAGAAGAATCCTTACGTTGTAGCTAGAAGAATGCACACACAAAGGATATAGAAGACATTCTAGGTAGAACTAAAGTGTGAGTTCATTATAAATTACTGTATTAACATTTGACATTAAGAGGGGCATTTTCAATATAACATCTAAATCTGATTTTGGATGTTTTCCACAGTACAGTAGATTTTTGGTGAACATAGTCATTTTCAAACCAGAAAAAGTCCAACTTTTTGTTTTGAAAACGGCAATTTGCTAGAAGGTTTTGTGCTCAGTGAGTCTACCTTTTAGGATCAGTTTAGAAAAAAAAAAGTCCAAGGGGAAAATGCACAAAAACAAGGCATTGGGATATATGTGGGGGGCAGCTTTCTTAGTAGACTGGTCACACAGACATTCCAGCAGAGCAGGGGCACCCTAGGGGGCACTACAGTGGGCTTCATATAAAAGGTCCCAGGTACACACACATTTCATCATTACCCCCTTATATTGTATGGTGAGCCCTCCAAAATCCACCAAAAATCTACTGTACCTAACTTTACACCACTACAATAGGCCTTATGCCTGCAGGTGTTACCTATGTATAGGTACAATAGGTTTTTAGTGAGTTTTGGAGGACTTTCATGTTCCTCCACAAGTGTAACAGAGTGGGATATGGGCCTGGGTCCCCTTCTCTACAGTGCACTGCAGCAACTACTAGGCTACTCCAGGGATCTGCTTGCTGCTGTAATAGGACTGGCCATAACATCCGAAGTTGCCATAAATGCTGGTATGTACTGTTTCTTTCACACCTTTGGGGGGGGGGGGGTAGGAGGGAGTCAGTGACCACTGGGGGAGTAGGGGGTCATGCCTTAATTTTATTTATTTATTTATTTATTTATTGCATTTGTATCCCACATTTTCCCACCTCTTTGCAGGCTCAATGTGGCTTACAATTATCATGAGTAGTGGAGGTATACAAGAAATAGCTTTTAGTAATTACAGAAGGATCTTGGTAACATGATAATGAAAAAGCATGACATTAGAATAACAAGCAAATAATATACGATAATTCTGGATCTATATAGAGGATTCACAATTGTTGGTCTGTGCGGTATGCCTTATTGAGGGATTCCCATTTATTGATCTGTGTGGTATGCCTTATTGAAGAGATGGGTCTTCAGTAGTTTGCGGAAGTTGGTTAATTCATAGATTGTTCTTAGGTTGCGCGGTAATGCGTTCCAGAATTGTGTACTCAAGTAGGAAAAGGTTGATGCGTGCATTAGTTTGTATTTTATACCTTTGCAGTTGGGAAATGAAGATCAAGGAATGTGCTGGATGATTTTTTACCATTCCTGGGTGGTACGTCTATCAGGTCTGACATGTATGCTGGAGCGTCTCTGTGAATGATTTTGTGAACTAGGGTGCATATTTTGAACATGATACGTTCTTTGAGAGGGAGCCAATGTAGCTTTTCTCGTAGGGGTTTAGCACTTTCATATTTTGATTTGTCGAATATGAGTCTGGCTGCCGTGTTCTGGGCTGTCTGAAGTTTCTTGACAATTTGTTCTTTGCAGCCAGCATAGATTGCGTTGCAGTAGTCTAAGTGACTGAGTACCATTGATTGTACCAAATTACGGAAGACATTTCTAGGGAAGAACGGTCTTACTCTTTTTAATTTCCACATTGAGTGGAACATCTTCTTGGTTGTATTTTTTTGCGTGGCTCTCAAGTGTCAGGTGTCTATCAATGGTGACTCCAAGAATTTTTAGGGTGTCCGAAATTGGGAGACTCAATGTTGGTGTATTAATGGTGGTGAATTTGTTCATGTTGTGTTGAAAGGTAAGTATTAGTGTAGCTGTAACCCCCTCATGCCTGTGGGTGATGTAACATACAAGCAGGTTTCCGATTAGCAGAATGTATGTAGTCGTGGCAATCGGAATTCCTGCACCCAGAAATGAGGAGGAAGCTACAGACACTAACCACGTCACCTAACCTTAAAGGCTAGGTGAGGAAATTAAACTAAAATTAGGATTAAGATGTTTTCCCTTAATCCAATGGCACCTACCAAAAGATGTTATTTGATATACACGTTGCTTTATTTGAAAATAAACATTACCTTAAGAAATAATGAACATTGAATGGAAATTAATATCAGTAATATATATAATGTATGAACCCCTCAATAATTTAATATTTCTAACACAAATTTTTGTTTCTCTTCCAGGCTAAACTTTTAGCAACAACAAGACTATTTTCATCAGATAAGTGTCCTCTTTTGTTTTCCTTCAAATCTCTAATACTTAGCTATTTTCTTTTAATCAGTTCACTAACTGGTACTGTTCACCTCAAGAATCTTATTCTTTCTGTATTATTTTTGTTTTCTTAAGGATTACTCCTCAGAAGAACCCGGAATATCAGGTAAGTATAGTTTAAAAAAAATGTTTTCTTTCTTTAAACCACTTAGCTGTACTCCGTCACATGACGTCTCAGTAGGTCTGCAGTCTTTCTTGCGTGGGGGCCCAGTTGTCCACTCTGCTCACTTTCAGGATGTCTTCTTCCTACACCTCTCTTAATTAACTTAAAGGGACAGAAAACCCTTTCTCCCTGGAAGACAGCTTTCCTAAGGGTTATTCACTTAAAAATACTGTGGCCAGATCTACCTTTAGAAATAAAATTAATCAAACCAATCCTTAGCACTTCCAAGCCTAGCTATTTAGTTTTTGTTTCCCTATGCTGTGCAAGAGAGTCTGACAGCCACTATTCAGCTTATAATCGAAAGAGAAAAACGCCTATATTTCGACCCAAATCGGGAGATGGGTGTTTTTCTCACAAAGGCGCCCAAATCGGTATAATCGAAAGCCGATTTTGGGTGTTTCCAACTGCACTCCGTCGCGGAAACGAATAAAGTTGACGGGGGCGTGTCGGAGGCGGGACTGGGGTGTGGTTATCAGCTAAGGAGAGATGGGCGTCTGTAGCTGATAATCGAAAAAAAAAGGCGTTTTTACCGCGATTTTGGGTCACTTTTTTTGGAGCCTTTTTTTTCACGAACAAGTCCCAAAAAAATGCCCCAACTGTCCAGATGACCACAGGAGGGAATCAGGGATGACGTCCCCTGACTCCCCCAGTGGTTGCTAACCCCCTCCCACCAAAAAAAAAACACTTTAAAAACTTTTTCTCAACCTGTATGCCAGCCTCAAATGCCGTACCCACCTCCATGACAGCAGAATGTGTTCGATCCTCTCACAGCCTTTCCCTGGGTCAGATGTGGCTCTCGGGTGCACTACAGGGTCACATCAGCATTGCATTGTGGTGGGTGTAGGGTATTGGGTTCCGTGATTTCATTAGCTTGTGTTACAGTCTCACGATGTTGGTAGTTGGTATGCTCTTCTCCCATGGTGCTTTTCCCCCTGCCTACTGGGTCAGAGTGTGCCCTGTTGTGTTTCCTGTTGTAGTCCATGCGGTAGTGGCCATTTTTGTAAGCCAGTTTTAGTTCCCTTTCCTGTGTTAGCCACGTTAGACAACTTAGTTCTTACCTTGAATGTGGCTGAAAGAGGGCATTGTACAGCATTCTGCCAGCTCTGACCTACTGCTAATCTCAGTACCAGGGAGACTCGTTGCCAGTGGGGCACAACCTATGCAGTTAACTGGGAGTAAACGTGCTTATTCCAATAAAGGACGTTTTCGGAGAGATTAGTCTTCAGGTGTCAACTGGTGTGCCAATGTTATACAGCAGCAACAAGTCCTAGAGGCCTGCGTGTATGCAGGTCCCTGGAGCACTTTTAGTGGGTACCGCAGTGCACTTCAGGCAGGTGGACCCAGGCTCATCCCCCCCCCCACCTGCAACACTTGTGCTGGTAAATGGGAGGCCTCCAAAACCCACTGTACCCACATGTAGGTGCCCCCTTCACCCCTAAGAGCTATGGTAGTGTTGTACATTTGTGGGTAGTGGGTTTTGGGGGAGGGGGGTTGGGAGCTCAGCACCCGTGGTAAGGGAGCTATGCATGTGGGAGCTTTTTCTGAAGTCCACCACACTGACCTAGGGTGCCCAGTTGGTGTCCTGGCATATCAGGGGGGCCAGTGTACTACCAATCCTGGCCCCTCCCATGACCAAATGGCTTGGATTAGGACGTTTTTGAGCTGGGCATTTTTAGTTTCCATTATCGCAAAAAAAAAAAACAAACGCTCAGCTCAAAAACGTCCATTTTTTCGAAAATACAGTTCGGCCCGCCCCTTCACGGACCCGTTCTCGGAGATAAACGCCCATGGAGATAGGCGTTTGCGTTCGATTATGCCCCTCTATGTATCACAGAATCATTCAAGCTCTTCACTAGCTCTCTCACACCGTTACTCTCACTCTCATTTAGACACTTATCACTCTCTCTCTCTGTCACACGTTTCTTTTCCACAAAATTCCTCTCTGATTTTCCCACTCACAGCAGCACATCCACACGCTTTCACTGCCAGACACTCTCTCTTCAAAAACTTTTAATTTCATTCAATCCCACACTGCCTCTCCCACACCAAACAGCACACCCACTCTCTTCAGCTGTCAGATCCTCTCTGCAACTGCCAACCAGCCCCGTCTCCCCAGGAAACCCCTCCTTAGCTTCCCATTCCAAACCCTTCTTAATATTCCAAGCTACATTGCTGACTGGCGGAATGTTCGCCAGCACAAGTAAATCTCCATTTTACAACTTTGTTTTTTCTTCTTTCCCTAACCCCATGTTACATTAGGCATTGGTTTTTTTCTGCATTGAATTTCAACTGAAATGTATCCGCCCATGAATGCATGATATGTAGACTTTGGTTGATGTCATTGGAGATTTCCTTTAAATCTTGTTTATATGGGATGTAGATTGTTACATCATCTGCGTATATGTATGGGTTGAGGTGATCATCTAGTCATTTAGGGCACCTTTTAGTCTAGACCAAAATGTCTTTTAGCCCTGGATATTTTTGCTTTGTTTCATTATGGCAGAAAAATGTCCAAGGTTTAGGAATGTCCAAATCCCACCCCCAACATGCCCTCTTTTAATTTGCATGTATTGCAGAGTAAAACATCTCAAATCTGAGTTTTGAAAATTATGCCATTTTTTTAGACTTTTCTCTTTTGAAAATGAGCCCCTAAATGTTTTTAATTTGCAATTCATCTATTGGGGAGAGGACATATTTTTCTGTGAAGCTAAAAAAGACAAAACCTTTTTCTAAGCTACTATGAAAACAGCAGTTCATAATATGAGATTTAGTAGTATGCCTTGTGCAAAATTTAGTTTTCATATGACTTAGAAATCATGCCAATATCAAGGAGCATAATTCATTTCATAAAAATTATGGTTGGAAGTGAAATAGAATACAAATATTTTCCTAATAGAATTTATTTGTTTTTCTTTTCATTCTTTGGCGTCCATTCTTCTGTATTTGAAGCTTTATTTCTTGGCCCATGCTTCAAGATCTATCTTTGTGCATAAAATGTGATCCATTTCAAAAAGATTAAAGGTCTTAGGTCACCCAATTCCCACTATTAACAAATAAGTAAGTCATTCTATACATGTTACTATGCACTTGATTAAAACACATAAAAAGTATGTGCATACTTTCCCCTCTGCAGGCCTCCATGAATTTTCTAAGCAAATGCATGCATATATTTCCACTTTAAAAATTACCCAAGGGAATTAATGGATTTAGATTTACACCTTTTCTAACCAGATACATTTCTGAGCTATTTTTTGTGCACATGACCACATTTTAAAAGTATGTGTGTAATACCAACTCCTTTCCAATGCCACACCAGGAAATCCCTCCACTCAATTCAGAAAAATTAATGTATGCAAAGACTGTATGCCTCTATGTGCATATCAGGAGCACAGTTTCGTAAGAACCTCTTTTGGTATATGAAATACTGCTTTACATGCAGAAATATTTTTGAAAATTAGTAGGTTTTCTTTTCTACATTCAAGTGCACTTATTAATATTAAATGCACACATTGAACCTGCAAATAGGTGGGAAAATGTGGGATACAAATGCTACAAATAAATAAATAAAATAAATAAATATATTTCCTGTGTGGGTCTTAGCAAATTTTCAAAATGAAAGTATGTACATACTTCCCTTTTGAAAAATTTTCCTGAGGATTTTATGTGCTTACATTTATACTTTTTTGCATGCATACATTTTCAGGATCTTTTTATAGCAGAGTGACTAGGTTATTAGGACAAGAAGATCTCTTTTTTGCCTATTTTTGTAAAGACATATGAAGCAGCATTTTAGAAAGAACACCTGAATGCTGAAATGGACATCCAAACAGAATCGGATATCCAACTGGCCATTTCAGCAATGACCCAGGTGGGGATGTTCAACAATATGTGAAATCATCCCCCAGAAATGGACATCCAACAATAAACATAGGCACATGGCAGGAACCACAGTAAAATAAGCAGGCCAAAATGTCCATGATTTAAAAGTACACTACTAGAACCAGGATATACAAAAACCTGTATCAAATGTAATTGTACAAAGTTGCCACAAAAAATGTGTTTTTTTTAAAAATATATAAAGCGTGATTAGTTATTTAGAGCACCCTCAGATAATCCCACTATACAGAGCACACAGGAACTTTCTGGTGCCTAGCGGTGTAGCACTTCTTTCATCGGGTTGCTCGATTTTAAATGATAAAACGCCTAGTGAGTGCTATCAGGCTGGTATAATTTTTAAAAAGATAAATGCCAAACCAGCCTTCCATAAACCAGTTAAGAAGGTGTAACCTACCCCAGTTCATCAATAGCAATCTTTGTCAATAGTAATCAAAATTCAAAGAACACTTATCTGTATTGTTCTTTCATAAGGTCTCCTTAATGTCTTGTAGTCTCTATAAAAATAAGTGTCCAGCCTGTCGTCCTCCCCTGAACGTGCCCGACTCCGCGGGTTTCAGAATACTTTCCTCAGGGACTAGGGTTAAGGCGGCTTCCTGCTCGTAATGTTGTCAAGAAGTCGACTGCAAGGCACTTAAAGTGTTCCATCCAATAGGTCTTGTAGGCGCCTATTTCGTGGCTACGCCAAGGAACTCTTAAAGTGACGTCTTTACTACAAAGTAAAAAAAAAAACTTTATTGAGTAAAATGTTCTTACCACTCTATCACAGAATTTAAATGAACAAATACCACATGAAACTTAATATGCAGATTGCAAAACTCCAAATTCTGGATTATAGAGTTCCATTCTGTATTCTCATTTAAATGACGACCATAAAGAGACTCTAAATTATGGTATTCCATTCAATGTTCTCGTTAAGACTTTTGTATTCTCTGTATGACAAAACCTTTAATAAAAATATAATTAAAAAAAAAAAAGACTCATGGGATTAATGGTGTTTAATTTAAATACCCGCTATTGTTTAAAAGGACATACGAAACACACACATCCAACAATAAGAAAATAAACCTGCTAAAATGTGCACAGTGCTCATCAGACAGCTGTAAAAGGAACACTATCAGGGGCATTTTCGAAAGAGAAGGGTGCCCATCTTCCGACACAAATCGGGAGATGGGCATCCTTCTCTCAGGGTCGCCCAAATTGGCATAATCGAAAGCCGATTTTGGGCGTCCTCAACTGTAATCCGTCGCGGGGATGACCAAAGTTCACAGGGGCGTGTCGGAGGCATAGTGAAGGCGGGATTGGGGCATGCTTAAGAGATGGGTGTCCTAGGCCGATAATGGAAAAAAGAAGGGTGTCCTTGATGAGCATTTGGTCGACTTTACTTGGTCCATTTTTTTTCACGACCAAGCCTCAAAAAGGTGCCCGAACTGACCAAATGACCACCGGAGGGAATCAAGGATGACCTCCCCTTACTCCCCCAGTGGTCACCAACCCCCTCCCACCCTAAAATTTTTTTTTTTGCCAGCCTCTATGCCAGCCTCAAATGTCATACCCAGCTCCATGACAACAGTATGCAGTTCCCTTGAGCAGTTTTAGCGGGTACTGCAGTGCACTTGAGGCAGACAGATGCAGGCCCATCCCCCCCCCCCCCCCCACCTGTTACACTTGTGGTGGGAAATGTGAGCCCTTCAAAACCCACACGAAACCCACTGTACACACATCTAGGTGACCCCCTTCACCCCTTAGGGCTATGGTAGTGGTGTACAGTTGTGGGAAATGGATTTTGAGGGGGGTTTGGGGGGCTCAGCACCAAAGGTAAGGGAGCAATGCGCCTGGGAGCAATTTGTGAAGTCCACTGCAGTGCCCCCTAGGGTGCCCGGTTCGTGTCCTGGCATGTCAGGGGGACCAGTGCACTACAAATGCTGGCTCCTCCCACGATCAAATGGCTTGGATTTGGTCGTTTTTTGAGATGGGCGTCCTCGTTTTCCATTATCGCCGAAAACCGGGGACGACCATCTCTAAGGTCGACCATCTCAAAATTTAGGTCGACCATCTCTAAGGTCCACCTAAATGTTGAGATTTGGGCGTCCCCGACCGTATAATCGAAACGAAAGATGGACGCCCATCTTGTTTCGATAATAGTGGTTTCCTCTCCCCTTTACGGGGCTATCCTGCGGGGACGCCGTCACGAAAACTTGGGCACCTCGTTCGATTATGCCCCTCCATGCCACCATATTGTAGCCATAGTGGTCAACCAAAACCATATGTAATATCTAACATGTAATCATGTAGGTCAATCAGCAGTATCTGGAATAATGATGGCTGGCCAACAGATGAGCATTACGTGACCCATTGTACAGTCTGTGTTTCCCAAATCGGTCCTGGAGTACCCCCTTGCCAGTCAGATTTTCAGGACATCCACAATGAATATGCATGAAATGTATTTCATACACTGCCTCCATTATATGCAAATCTGCATCAACATTACAATACCTTTTACTAAGGTGCGCTGGAAATGGCCTGCACTGGTGTATATGCATGTATTGGACATGCACAGGTCCATTTTTCAGCGCACCTACAAAAAAGGCCCTTTTTTGACTAAAAATGGACATGCGGCAAAATGAAAATTGGCGCACGTCCATTTTGTGCCTGAGACCTTACTGCCACCCATTGACTTAGCAGTAAGGTCTCACACATTAACTGGGCAGTATTCATCAGCACATGTAAAATGCTGATTATCACCCGGTGAGTGCCATATGCCGGCAAATTTTCCGGCACGCGTAGTGGATGCGTGTAAAAAATGAAATTACTGCCTGGGCCATGCGGTAGCCAGGCGGTAATTCAAAATTAACGCGCATAGGATGCGCATATGCGCCTACAGAGCTTAATAAAAGGGCCCCTTAGTCATGTCACCAATTTCATTATTTTACCACAAACTATTATATTCCGTTAACCACTAGATGGCAGTGTAAAATGTTAACACTTTCAATTTCTGACAGTTCCCCTTTAAAACAGACTTTATGATTGCAGGGACTTGCAAATAGATGAAGGCAAGAACACAAACAGAAGAGAAGCACAGAAGTTAGCAAAAAAACACAAATGGAATTCCTTAATATCATGCTACTCTAAAAAGCAGCTCAACAGTACATAAGTATATAAGTAATGCCATACTGGGAAAAGACCAAGGGTCCATCGAGCCCAGCATCCTGTCCACGACAGCGGCCAATCCAGGCCAAGGGCACCTGGCAAGCTTCCCAAACGTACAAACATTCTATACATGTTATTCCTGGAATTTTCCAAGTCCGTTTAGTAGCGGTTTATGGACTTGTCCTTTAGGAAACCGTCCAACCCCTTTTTAAACTCTGCTAAGCTAACCGCCTTCACCACTTTCTCCGGCAACGAATTCCAGAGTTTAATTACACGTTGGGTGAAGAAACATTTTCTCCGATTTGTTTTAAATTTACTACACTGTAGTTTCATCGCATGCCCCCTAGTCCTAGTATTTTTGGAAAGCGTGAACAGAAGCTTCACATCCACCTGTTCCACTCCACTCATTATTTTATATACCTCTATCATGTCTCCCCTCAGCCGTCTCTTCTCCAAGCTGTATAGCCCTAGCCTCCTTAGTCTTTCTTCATAGGGAAGTCGTCCCATCCCCGCTATCATTTTAGTCGCCCTTCGCTGCACCTTTTCCAATTCTACTATATCTTTCTTGAGATGCGGTGACCAGAATTGAACACAATACTCAAGGTGCGGTCGCACCATGGAGCGATACAACGGCATTATAACATCCTCACACCTGTTTTCCATACCTTTCCTAATAATACCCAACATTCTATTCGCTTTCTTAGCCGCAGCAGCACACTGAGCAGAAGGTTTCAGTGTGTTATCGACGACGACACCCAGATCCCTTTCTTGGTCCGTAACTCCTAACGTGGAACCTTGCATGACGTAGCTATAATTCGGGTTCTTTTTTCCCACATGCATCACCTTGCACTTGCTCACATTAAACATCATCTGCCATTTAGTAGCCCAGTCTCCCAGTCTCGTAAGGTCCTCTTGTAATTTTTCACAATCCTGTCGTGATTTAATGACTTTGAATAACTTTGTGTCATCAGCAAATTTAATTACCTCGCTAGTTACTCCCATCTCTAAATCATTTATAAATATATTAAAAAGCAGAGGTCCTAGCACAGACCCCTGAGGAACCCCACTAACTACCCTTCTCCATTGTGAATACTGCCCATTTAACCCCACTCTCTGTTTCCTGTCCTTCAACCAGTTTTTAATCCACAATAGGACATTTCCTCCTATCCCATGACCCTCCAATTTCCTCTGTAGCCTTTCATGAGGTACCTTGTCAAACGCCTTTTGAAAATCCAGATACACAATATCAACCGACTCCCCTTTGTCCACATGTTTGTTCACTCCTTCAAAGAATTGAAGTAGGTGTTGTTGCTTCCCTCAGGGCCTCCCCTTAACCTAGCTCTGGCTCGGCCTTTTATACTTCCTTAACCATGCCATCCTGGCTCCACCCCTCCTATGTCACTTCTCCCTGGGGTGGGTCTAGGGGTTTTAAGGTAGCTCTGACAGTGTGAGGGAGTGTCCTTAAGGAGAAGTGCCAGCATCCTATAAACTCCCTCACATTTGGATTCAGACAAAGTTAGTTGTTTTTAGCCCATTCTTGATAGCATATCCCTTATTTACTAGTAGTTGCATGAATTCCAATTGTTAGGGGTTCTAAAACTAAGTTAAAATATAATGGAGATAAGGGACAACCTTATTTTATTCCATGTCATGATTCAAAAAGCTGGGATACAGTCGTTCACAAGAAAAGTGGCCTTGGGTGACAAGTATAAAAGCCAGACCATTGGGATAAATCGAGATCCAAAACCACACCACTTCATCACTCTAAATAGATACTCCCATTCTATTCTACTGAGTGCTTTCTTAACATCTAATTATAGAACAAAAATGATATAAGCAATCAAATGGATATTGTCTGATGATGACCTTTCCAGAATAAACCCATTATGGTCCCTATAACCTAGAGGATATATATATCCTCTAGGTTAAAGGGACCATAACACCTATATAGTTTTTATTTGTTCTGCCTACAAGTCATTGCCATTGAAACAATGTACATCCAGGTACAGTAGGTATTTTTCTGTTGCTAGAGGGCTCACAATCAAAGTTTGTAGCTGAGGCACTGGAGGGTTAAGGAATATACCCACCATCACAAGTTGCTATGGGATTTAAACATTGCTTCTGTGATTCTCAGTGAACAAGGAAGTGGGAATGGAGGAAGGCTAGACAAATCTCAGGATCAATAAGGTTAAATATTTATTGCTATAGTGTGTATAAAACATTACAAAATAACATAAAATCAGTACGCAAAATTGAATATATATATATATATATATATATATATATATATATATATATATATATATATATATATAAACAGTATACAATACAGTAATGTCAGTGCTTAAAACTCAACAGTACATAATGACGTGATATCTGTACTCAAGACTTGACAGCATCATGTTTCAGCATATAACATGCCTACCGCAGGAGTCTGTCAAAAGGAAGATAGAGATAAGACTGTACTACTAGGAGAGAATAGTAAAGGGGTCTTTAAAAAAAACGTTCATATGTAAACCAATGCACTATGTAAAATCAATGGTATCAAAAAGCAAAACCAGATACTCCAAAAGAGTGAGATAAAGCATCAGTTCCAACCTTTGGAATTTGTTGCCAGAGAATGTAGTAAAAGCAGTTAGTGGGGTTTAAAAAAAGGTTTGGATAACTTCCTAAAAGAAAAATCCATAAGCCATTATTAAAATGGACTTAGGAAAAATCCACTGCTTATTTCTAGGATAAGCAGCATAAAATGTATTGTACTGTTTTGGGATTTTGCCCAGGTACTTGTAACCTGGATTGGCCACTGTTGGAAACAGGCTGCTGGGCTTGATGGACCTTTGGTCTGTCCCAGTATGGTGATACTTATGCTCTTACTAGTAAAAAAGGCCCATTTCTGACACAAATGAAACGGGCGCTAGCAAAGTTTTCCTCGGAGTGTGTGTGTTTGAGAGAGAGTGTGTGTGTGAGAGTGACTGTGTGAGAGAGAGAGAGAGTGAATGTGCGAGTGTGTGTGTGTGACAGAGAGAGAGTGAGACTGGTTGCGAGTGTGTCTGTGAGAGAGTGTGTGTATGAGAATGAGAGTGTGTTCGACTGCGTATCTGAGACACAATGAGAGTGAGAGATACAGTGTGTGTGTGTGAGAGTGTGTGTGAGCCAGAGAGTGTGAGAGAGTATGTGTGCAATACACAGACTCTCTGTGAGCAGCCACCCATGTCCAGCGACCCTCCTCTCTCCCCTGCCCCCCTCCAGCCACCCATGTCCAGTGACTGTCCCTCTCTCCCCTGCCCCACCCTCCAGCCACCCATGTCCAGCGAGCTTCCTGTCTACTCTGTCCCCCTCCAGCCACCCTCCTCTCTCCCCTGCCCCCCTCCAGTCACCCATGTCCAGTGACCCTCCTCTCCCCCTGCCCCCCTCCAGCCACCCATGTCCAGTGACCCTCCTCTCTCCCCTGCCCCTCTCCAGCCACCCGTGTCCAGCGACTCTCCTTTCTCCCCTGCCCCCCTCCAGCCACCCAGGTTGTTCAGCGAATGCTTCAGGGCAGGCAGGAAAGATCCCCAGTTTTGCCTGCCCGCTGCCAGCGCTGACCCTCCCCCATTGCCGGATCACTTTTCAAAATGGCCGCTGAGACTTACAGCGGCGGCCTCGTGAGACTTCTGCTTTCTAAAAGGTAACATGGGGGGAAAAGTGCAAGTACTTTAGAAGTAGCTTCAGTATAGAAAACATTTACCAGCATTTAAAAGTAGGGGAAAAATTTTAATATTTTTGTTTTGTTTTGTGTTATGTAATAGTGTAAATGAAGAGCATTTGCCGTAGTTATTTATCCAATATTTTTTTCCCCAAATATGTTTTAGAAGTGTAAAAGCTGCTCCCATAGGAAGTAATTGGAACTCTGTGGCTATGGCAAGTCTCCAAGATGAATGTATGACAACCTGAAGTACAAGTAACTATATTCTGGTCTGAAGGCTGTCAGAAGTAAGGAAAAGTGGGTATCATTTGAAGATAGGTTGGTCTCATCTGAAGAAGGGACCTATGTGATACTGAAAGGTCCCATACAGTTTATTCTGACCACTAAATACCTATCACAAACCTGCCTTTCAATGCAGCCATTTATCATGGAAGTTATGCTAAAATGCTACAAACAATATGATTGATATTTCTTTTTTTTTTCAAATACATTTTCCTAGATTGTTTTCATTAGAGGTGTTTGCATTTCCTAAATGTCTTAATTGTAAAGACTTTTTAAAGTATATTACAGGTTGGAATCTCTGCTTGTTGGCTGTCTCATTTCTTTATATAGTAATCACAGAACCCCTTTTAGCAAATGACTAGTCGTGATTTCACCTCCTCTGAGTGTTCAGAGCACCACTGAAATCTAGTACAGTCAATATTGCAAACTGTAAACTTGTGTTTTACTGTTCAGTTGTTTTTCTTCAGAACTTCTTAAACTTGTAAAGCTGAGGAAGAAAAAATTATTCCAGTGTTTTCAACAAACCACACACGGTGTGTCCATAGACTAAAATACATAGCTAACCTCTTTGTCAATACAAGGCAGCAATCCAACTGTACACTCGTTGGCTTCTGTCAAAACAGATTCATATTATTAGAAATCTGCAATGCTTATGAAGTCAAAAACTTGGACCTTTACTACATACATTAACAAGACTTGTTCCACAGACTTGCAATAAATCTTTGAAAGCACATAAATGTCATCTGTGAAGAAATATTCAACAGGTCAAAATACTGTAAGGTGCCTTCATATTGTTTCAAATGTTAAACACACTTAAGCTCTTTTTAATCCTGGTCATACCTGAATGTTGTATTTTTAATTGGCTAGCAAAATGGAATTAACCCAAAGGCTAAAGGCTGTAAAACTAAATAAAATTCTCTGAAGAATTAACACTGTTCAACAAGTTTTCTGGGCAACAGCAAATATGAGTTCACTTAAGAATAGGCAAATGAAAAAGTTCTTGTTAAGTTTAAGTTCTGGGAAACCATGGCAAGCACTAGTGTTTAAATTGTTTGGAATAAAGCTTGGCAAGCTAGCTTGCCTTCAAAAATAAATGAGTAACAATTCTGAAAATTTATAAGTGATGAGTGAATACAATTGAAGTCAATGAATAATCTTTATAAAATGCAAAATATAGGGGCTCATTTTTGAAACAGTAAAGCATCATAAAGAAAATGCACAAAGCGGCAGATGAACTTTGTTTTTGCAAAAAACATCCAAATTGCTATTTTCGAAACTAATTTTAAAGATGTTTTTCTCCACATATTGTCTACATCTCAAGGGGGGGGGGGGGGGGTTTTGGGTGCGTCTAGGGTGGGCTTATGATTTGAATGTTTTTCTGCAATAATGGAACATTGTAAAAACATCCAGGGCAAAAAAAATAGGATGTTTTTCCACTAGACCTGTTCAGTAATGACTAAGTGCCAAAAAGGTGCCCGAACTGACCAGATGACTACTGGAGGGATAAAGGCAATGACCCCCTTAATCCCCCAGTAGTCACTGACCCTCTACCACCCCCTAAGAGGTGAAAGTGACTGTACATACCAGGCTCTTGATAGTTGCAGATATACCCCCGGATTCAATATAGCATGACCGAAATTGCGTGCACAAATCTGGTCATATTCTGGATTTGCACGTAATTTAATTGCTTAACAAGTCAATCAGCACCAATAATTACCTCCTAACAAGCAATTATTGGCATTAATTAGAATTTACATGCACAGCTTGCTAGGCATATTCTGTAAAGTGGTGCGTATAAATTCTAATGCGCACTGCCAAAAAGGGGGTATAGCCATGGGGAGTGGAATGGGCAGGCCATGGGCATAAATCTACGTGCAGGATTATAGAATACATTTGCTCTGTGTCTAGCTTAGGCACCAGTATTTTACTTGGTGTAAATGGACGCATTTAGAGTTAGGTGTAGGCATGGCCACTGGGTGTACTCTCTAAATCTGCTAGGTGAAATTCAATAAACTGTGCCTAAATCTAGGCAGGTTTACTGAATATCCTTGGCAGAAATATTTTCGGTACTAATTTTTCAGGCACCATATATAGAATCTAGCCCATAATGGCCATTAGAGCAGCAAGCAGGTCCCTGGAGTAGGCTAGTGGATGGTGTAGTAGACTGTAGAGAAGGGGACCAGGCCCGTATCCCACTCTAACTGGTACACTTGTGGTGGAAAGCGTGAGTGCCTCAAAAAGACACAAATGCCTACTGAATCCACAAAGAGGTGCACCTGAAGAATTAAGGGCTATTGTAGTAGTGTACAGTTGTGTACAGTACATTTGTTGCTGTCCTGGAGGGCTTACCTTACAATATAAGGGGGATATGATGTGATGTTGTACCTGGGACCTTTTATATGAAGTTCACTGAAGTGCCTGCTAGGCTCCTCCACTGCTCTGCTGGGATGTCGGTATGAGTCTAGTAAGACTGCTGGCCCCCAGACATGTCAATGGCATGTTTTTGTGCTCCCTGGTATAATAACGAACAACATTCGCAAAATAATCCAAAAGAAAAATCTCTTGTATTCTAAGAATTTCTTTAAGAACCTATTCATGGGAGCAGGATCATCAATTGAAACAGAAAGATTTTCTCACAGATAGCTCATGGCATGTGGTAGCTGTAATCGCAGGTGAACGCTAATGTCTACTGCTTAACACAGCTTAGTAAGAGGCCCCTTATTTAACCTATTCCCAGAATGTGGATGTGAGAAAAAGGACTGTAATAATTATCTAGCTTTTCATATTTTCCTGCCTATAGGGTCCTTTTAACAAGGGGCTTTAAAAAATGGCCCTGCGCTAGCTTAGACCCGTGTTTTGGGCGTGTGCAGAACCATTTTAGCGCACTGGTAAAAAATGCCTTTTAAAAATTTTTGCCGAAAAATGGACGTGTGACAAATTGAAAATTGCCGCGCGTCCATTTGGGTCTGAGACCTTGCTGCCATCCATTGAGCTAGCGGTAAAGTCTCAGCGGTAACTGGGCGGTAATGACCTACGCACGTCAAATGTCACTTGACACGAATAGCTGATGTGTGCCAGAAAATTTAACTGGCTAGGTTAGGGGTGGGCCAGGGGCGGAGTTAGGGCAAAGCCTCAACTTAACCAGTTAACTGGAATTTTCTGTCCTCTAGCCGGCTAATTAACTGCATAAAATTAAGACAGCAAAACAGCTGTCCTAACTTTATGTGGCACTTTAGCCAGGCACTGGTCTGAATATCGGCCGGTGCTGGTTAGTTTCCAAGTCGGTGGATATAGCAGGATATTTAATGCCAGAGCCGTGCATACCCCAGAATTGAATATCTGGGGTTAGCTCAGCCGATGTTCAGAAGTGGCTTACCAGCTGCTTACCATCGCAGGCTGAATATTGACCCCTTAACCCCTGGATTCTATGTAGCGCAACTTAAGTTGTGTGCGCAAATCCTGTCATATTCTAGATTTGCACATGCAACTTAATTAGTTAACGAGCCAATCAGAGCCAATAATTGCCAATTAACAAGCAATTATTGACACTAACTGGCATTAATTAGAATTTTAACACACAACTATCTTAAGTGTATTCTGTAATGTGATGTTCGCAAATTCTAAGTTACATAGTTGAAAAGGGGGGCATGGTCATGGGTGGTGGAATGGGCAGGGTTGTGGGTTTTTCTAAAATCTATGTGCACTGTTATAGACTACACTTGGTCTACACCTAATTTAGACGTTGGCATTTACACCAAGTTTTACTGGGCGTAAGTGCCCATGACTAAATTTTGTCCTGCGGACAGGTGCTTGACGTATTCTATAAACCATGTGGAAATTTAGATGTATTCTATAAAGCACACCTAAATTTAGGCGTACTTTATATAATATGTCCATGTTTCTTTTTTGATGCCAACTTTTTAGGCATGATATACAGAATCTAGTCCTAAATGTCTAAAATGTGAATGGCCAGCAAATCACAGGAAAACAGCAACACAAATGATTGTGGAGCTGAAGCAGTATAGAAGGCCTCAGATGGAACAAACAGAGACAAACTGCACAGGAAGCGAATTTATGAGGGGACACGACATGGCCTGTGTTTTGGCAAGTGCTTGTATCAGGGGTCTATACATAGAAAAAAATACAAAAAGGCATAGATAGATAACATTAAAAACACATGAACAATTTAAAATAAAATGTTTGGGAATGCATACCACGTGTAGAAAAGAAAGGAAAATATATACCATGCACAAACGATATGAAGGATGTGGCAATCTCCTTGAAGAATTTACAGATATGGTGATAACAAAACTGCATACTGTAAAAGAATACAAAATAAAACAATAAATAAATTAATTCATTACATGCAATGATATACAATAATTACATGAAAGCAGAAAATCAGTTAGTTATCTCATACCTCCCAAAAGGAAGTAATGACAAACAACGAACGCAATACAATGCAGGAATATATCACATTGAAAGGAAATGTATACAATATTATGGCCAAAACAAACTTAAATTAACAAACGAAAGGATTTAGGTAAATAATTAATAAGGAAATGTGTGTCCACAGACTGTGCTGTAAAACCCAACTGATGGGACTCAGATGGCCTCAAAATAATAGCACAAATCATAGTGCAGCATATAACACCTACATGGTTTGATAAGTCAACACACACGTTCTGATCCATTGTCATGTATACAGCTATAATTTATAAGTGACAAGGCAATGATGCCTACATTTGGAAATAATTTTAGGCACCAAAAAACTTAACAGCAATATATGTATGTGAATGTAGATATCTGGATATAACAAATTCTAATAACCAAACCACTGTGAAACCACAATGTGCGAAAATATAACACATTGTAGTTACTTGATCCAACCACAGAGCTGAATACGGATGTCACGAGTTAAGGCCTTTGAAGAACTAAAAGACCAAACGCCATGCTTAAACGTAGTGCCACAAAAAAAAAAAAGTTGGACACCTTTCAGATTGTTAAAAAAAACAGCAGCACAAATCAGTGGTACAATTAAAAACAGCTGAAATCAAAACCCTAAGTGTAACAATAAAATGTACCTCATAACTTGGTAAAGGGTCCTTTTACTAAGCCATGGTAGGCACTAATGTGAGGCCTACCATGCACAACAAAACACTGCTACAGGATGCGCTGAGACGTCCCACAGTAGTGTGCCAATCAGTGTGCACTAATCCTGCCCTAAAAAGTTAGTTTTTATTTCTTAGTACGAGAGGTGTGTCAATGGGAGGAGAGTAGGCCTGCCCTGCACTAATCGGATAGCTTGGACACATTGCCACATGCTGCCCAATTAGCATGGGACTAGCATCGATAAGGGCTCCCACAGTAATGGTCATGTGCTAATTGAGAAATTAGCGCATAGCCATTACAGAAAAATATACAGATGCACCCATTTTATTGCTGCACTAAAAGTGGCTTAGTAAAAGGGCCCCTAGAAATGCCACCATATTTTTTTTACAGTATATAGTCTTTTCTGCATATGGCATACATTCCCAAATATTTTCTTTGAATTTATTTTGACAGGTTTGTAATGTTATTTATCTATGTCTTTTGTATTTTGAAATTTTTTTGTGTGTGTCGATCCCTAACACAGGCACTTGCCGAAACATGGACCATGTTGGGTCCCCTAATAAACTTGCTTCCTGTGCAGTTTGGCTCTGTTTGATTGTTCCATCTGAGGCTCTCTACAGCGTTCCTGCTCCTAAAATATGAAAGGGTCAACATGAGCATATAAACATTTATGTGCCAGCAGAGAAATGTTTATGTTGTGAAATAGCTACATAAACTTTTATGTGCTGTAACTTGAATCTTTATGTTAGTCACTTTGGAAACATAAATATTTATTTTTCCTGAAGCTATCACAAAACCCACTATCCCCTTCCAAGTTTGTTTTCAGGGAAGAAGAGACATCAACCACTGAGGGATTAAGGGGGTGACCTCCCCTAATCCCGCCAGTGGAGCATTGCTTAATAGTTGCACTTTTCTGAAACCTAGACATCCCAGGTAGCAGATGTCATTCTGTATAGACACAGATGTGCATTCCTCTTCTGAAACAAGGAATATCCCCCTGATTCTATAAAGGTCACCTAAAATTGCATGCACGGGGATAACCCGGTGGTAATCAGGCATTCTCCGAGGACAAGCAGGCTGCTTGTTCTCACATGTGAGTCGACGTCCGCGTTGGCCCAGGAAACGGCAAATTTTTTACCAGCAAAATTAAAAAAGTTTTGCCAGAGCCTTCTGGCGCGCAAACTGCGTGAACTGCGCATGCGCGGACAACTTCTCACCTGTCGCATGAGCATGCCTCCTCAGTTTTCTTTTCTCCGCGTTGAGGTGCGGTAGAGTTTTTCTGCGCTCCTCTCAGGCCCAGGAAAGAGTCTTCGAGTTTTTGGGCTTTTCCCTTTATTTTACTTTATTTTATTTCAATTCTACAGTTAAAAATAAAGTTCCTGTAGTTTCTTTTACTTTTGTCCCCTTTTAAAGTTTCCTTTGTTTTCGACGTGGCTGGTTTAGGCTGTGCAGTCGGGTTATCCCCTTCTTTTCTGTGCCCTTTTTCTCTTTACAGGCACAATCGCGTCTTTTGATTTCGCTGAAGCTGTTTTTCCTTCCATGTCATCGAAGACACCCAGCGGCTTCAAATGTTGTACTCGGTGCAACCGGACCATCTCAGGTACCTATACCCACACCTGGTGTATCCAGTGCCTTGGGCCCAACCATAGCTGAGCCGCTTGTAGTCTATGTCTTCTTATGAAGAAACAGACCCAAGCGTCTCAAGAAGCCCAACGAGAAAAGCTTTTTGGGGCTTGGTCCGGTCCTTCGACATCGGTACCGAGGATATTTTAATGAAAGAACTGTGGTCCTTTCTGTTTTTAAAGGCCCTTTGTGCTATTTTTTTTGCTTGGTCTTTTTCTGTACTTGGTTCCCTCTCTTTGTCACATTACGTCGACATCGAGAGGAGCATCGACGTCGGGAGCAGTGGTAATGGCTACTGAGAGACCAACTTGTGCTGGGAGCAGTAGGCGTCAAGTGGGTCTCCACCTGCCTCGAGGCCTCCTGTTATGCAGGCCTCCCGGGACTGACCTTCGTCGCCCCAGCCACGAGGAGACATGAGGATTCCACGTCTTCCTCATCGGTAACCGAGGAGTCTCGATGACGGGTGTCCGAGCGAAGGCGAAGAAGCACCGTCATCGTGCCCCTTTGGACGCACGATACAGGGAGCTCTTGGGCATCGAGAGAGTCGGCACCGAGAAATGTCGGCGCCGAGAGATCTCCCCCCTCAATACAGGAGGTGCCGATGTGTCGGTCTTCTAGCAGCTCAATACCTGCTCCCGAGCCTCTACTGATTCTGACAACCCGCCTGTTCCAACCGACCCCGTAGCCTTCTCCGATGGCTGCTCTCGACAAGCGCATCTGGGCCTTGTTTCCAGAACTTCTGGAGGGACTGCTACGTCAGTCAGCATCGGTGTCGGGGGTGCTTGCACCTTCTGTACCATCTGCTGCAGCGGTGTCTGGCCCTTCTCCTGCAGTGAGGTCTCTGACTGCGGTGCCATCTGCAGCATCAGCTGCCACCCAGGTCGACTCCCCTTCGACATCGGTGGAGGGAGCTTCGCTGCAGTCAGATCGGGTGTCGGCCTCTTGATATCACCATAGAGTACATCGTTCCTTGGCGTCGAGGCAGGTTCAGTGTCGAAGTACTTTGGCACAGGCTTTATCCGACACTGATCAGGAGCGTTCATGGGAGTCAGAGGAAGATCCCAGGTACTTTTCTTCTGATGAGTCCTTTGGGATTCCCTCTGATCCTTCCCCTCCACCAGAGAGGAGACTATCTCCACCGGAGAGTCTGTCTTTTTCCTCTTTTGTCCCGGGAAATGGCTAGGGCTATTCCCTTCCCTGTGAGGGTTGAAGCATGAGCCCAGGACTGAGATGCTCGAGGTCCTGGATTATTTTCTCCACCTAAAGAGCTCTAACAGTTCCTCTGCATAAGGTACTGAAGTCCTTATGTGAAACTGGTCAGCCCTCTGTCTGGCCCTGTGGTCCCGAAGAAAGCTGAACCCCAGTTATCGGATCTACGATGACCTGGATTGATGAGGTCCCAGTTACTCCACAAAGATCCATGGTGGTGGACTCAACCCTCAAGAGAGCCAGGAGTACTAGAGACTATGCTTCAGCGCCCCCAGGCAGAGAAGCTAGAATTCTTGATTCTTTTGAGAGGAAGACGTATCAGGCCGCTATGCTCGCTGCCAAGATTCAGTCATACCAGCTCTTCACGAGCGTGCACTTGCGGGACTCTATACGGCAACTGTCGAGCTTGGTTGATGCACTCCCTACGGATCTGGCCGAGTCTTTTCACCAGGTGGTCAGGCAGCAGAAGGCATGTCGAACGTTCATGGCCAGGGGTACATTTGACACTTTTGATGTAGCATCCAGGATCGCTGCTCAGGGTATAGTGATGCGCAGACTCTCATGCTGCGTGTCTTTGACCTGGATCATTCTGTCCAGCAGTGAATGGCGGATGTTCCTTGCCAGGGGGACAACCTTTTTGGTGAAAGAGTAGAGGATCTTGTTGATTAGATCAAGAAGCATAATGATCTGATCAACAAGAAGCATAATGATGCTATGGATTCTCTCCCACCGGGCGCCTTCTGCTACTGCCTCCTCATCTAGGAGGTATTTTAGGGGGAAGAGGAGTGCTCCCTATTCCTATCCTAGGTGTAGGTACACTCCTGCTTCTCAGCAACCTGCCCAGGCTCAGTCCCAGCGCGCTCGTTCTCGTCAATAGCGTACATCTAAGGCCCATTCTGCTCCCCAGCAAAAGCAAAGGACGGGCTTTTGACTGGCTCCAGTTAAGCATGGCCTGAATAAAAGTGTCCGTACTGGACGACTTGCCGGTTGGAGGGAGGTTGATATTTTTTCACCAAAGGTGGCCTCTTATAACCTCCGACTGGTGGGTTCTTCAAATAGTCCGGTTAGGATACAACCTCAATCTGGAATCCAAACCTCCAAATTGCCCACCAGGAGCTCATTTATACAGTTCCCAGCACAAACAGGTACTTGCAGAGGAACTCTCCGCCCTTCTAAAGGCTAAAGTGGTTGAACACGTTCCACCCGGGGAAGAAGGGCTGGGATTCTATTCCAGGTACTTCCTTGTGCAGAAAAAGACAGGGGGGATGCGTCCCATCCTAGACCTAAGGGGCCTGAACAAATTTCTACTCCAAGAAAGTTCAGGATGGTTTCCCTGGGCACCCTTCTTCCCATGATTCAGGAGAATGATTGGCTATGCTCTCTGGACTTAAAGGATGCTTACACATATATCTCAATACTTCCAGCTCACAGGAAGTATCTTTGATTTCGGCTGGGAACTCAGCACTTTCAGTACCGTGTATTGCCTTTTGGTCTGGCATCTGCGCCCAGAGTGTTTACAAAGTGTCTGGCAGTAGTAGCAGCGTCGCTACACAGACTGGGAGTGCATGTGTTCCCTTATCTCGACGATTGGCTGGTGAAGAGCACCTCAGAGACAGGCGCTCTACAGTCCATGAGAATAACTATTTAGGTTCTAGAGCTACTGGGTTTCATGATCAATTACTCCAAGTCCCATCTCACCCCAGTACAGAAGTTGGAATTCATTGGGGCTCTGTTGAACATAAAGACAGCTCGAGCTTATCTTCCCGATGCAAGGACAGACAACCTCCTGTCCCTGGTGTCCATGGTTCGAGCATCTCAACAGATCATGGCTCGGCAGATGTTGAGACTTCTGGGGCACATGGCCTCCACAGTTCATGTAACTCCCATGGCACGTCTACATATGAGATCAGCTCAATGGACCCTAGCTTCCCAGTGGTATCAAGCTGTGGGGGACCTAGAGGATGTAATCCAACTGCCCACCGACTTTCAGAATTCTCTTCAGTGGTGGATGATTTGATCCAATTTGACCTTGGAACGTCCATTCCAAATTCCTCAGCCACAAAAAGTGCTGACGACGGATAAATCCCTCCTGGGGTGGGGAGCTCATGTAGATGCACTTGACACTCAAAGAGCTTGGTCCTTTCAGGAAAAAGATCTTCAGATCAACCTCCTGGAAGTGCAAGCGATCTGGAACGCTCTAAAGGCTTTCAGAGATCGGCTGTTCAACCAAATCATTTTAATTCAGATAGACAATCAGGTTCCTATGTATTACACCAACAAGCAGGGGGGCACCGGATCTCGCCTTCTGTGTCAGGAAGCCATCCAGATGTGGCTTTGGGCGCACCATCATGGCATGTTTCTGCAAGCCACTTAACTGGCAAGCATAAACAACAGTCTGGCCGACAGACTGAGCAGGATAATGCAACCTCACGAGTGGTCACTCAACATGGGAGTAGCCTGCAAGATCTTCCGAGTGTGGGGTACCCCCTCGGTGGATCTTTTTGCCACTCAGATCAATCACAAGGTTCCTCAGTTCTGTTCCGGGCTTCAGGCCCACGACAGACTAGCGTCAGATGCCTTTCTCCTACATTGAGGAACAGGCCTTCTATATGCATATCCTCCCATAGCTCTAGTAGGGAAGACGTTGCTGAAACTCAAGCAAGACCGCGGAACCATGATTCTGGTTGCGCCCTCTTGGCCCCGTCAGATTTGGTTCCCTCTTCTTCTGGAGTTGTCCTCCGAAAAACCGTGGAGATTGGACTGTTTTCCGACCCTCATCACCCAGAACGAGGGATTGCTTCTACATCCCAGCCTCCAGTCTCTGGCTCTCACGGCCTGAATGTTGAGAGCTTAGAAATTGCTTCTTTAGGTCTTTCACAGGGTGTCTCCCGAGTCTTGCTTGCTTCCAGGAAAGATTCCACAAAAAAGTGTTACTCTTTCAAATGGAGGAGGTTTGCCATCTAGTGTGACAGCAAGGCCCTAGATCCTTTTTCTTGTCCTACACGGACCCTGCTTGAATACCTTCTACAGAGTCTGGTCTCAAGACCAACTCCGTAAGAGTTCACCTTAGTGCGATTAGTGCTTATCATCGCCGTGTAGAGGGTAAGCCTACCTCTGGACAGCCTTTAGTAATTCGCTTCATGAGAAGTTTGCTTTTGTCAAAGCCCCCAGTCAAACCTCCACCAGTGTCATTCTCACCCAGCTAATGAAAGCTCCTTTCAAGCCACTGAATTCCTGCCATCTGAAGAACATGACCTGAAAGGTCATTTTCTTGGTGGCTGTTACTTCAGCTCGTAGGGTCAGTGAGCTTCAGGCCTTAGTAGTGCATGCACCTTATATTATGTTTCATCACAACAGAATAGTCCTCCGCACTCACCCTAAGTTTCTGCAAAGGTGGTGTTGGAGTTCCATCTGAACCAGTCAATTGTCTTGCCAACATTTTTCCCCGTCCTCATACCCACCCTGGCGAAAGCAGTTTGTGTACCTTGGACTGCAAGAGAGCATTGGCCTTTTACGTGGAGCGGACAAAGCCCTTCAGACAGTCCGCCCAGTTGTTTATTTCTTTTGACCCCAACAGGAGGGGAGTCGCCATCAGAAAATGCACAATCTCCAATTGGATAGCAGATTGCATTTTTTTAATTTGTGCCCAGACTGGGTTGATTTTAGAGGGCCATGTCACGGCTCATAATGTATGAACCATGGCTGTGTCAGTGGCTCACTTAAAGTCAGCCTCCATTGAAGAGATTTGCAAGGCTGCAACGTGGTCATCAGTCCACACATTCACATCTTACTGCTGCCTTCAGCAGGATACCCGACGTGACAGTCAGTTTGGGCAGTCGATGCTGCAGAATCTGTTTGGGGTTTAGAATCCAACTCCACTCCCTAGACCCTTTTTGTTCTGTTCCAGGCTGCACGCTCAGTTAGTTGTTTATGGTTCAGGTCAATCTATGTAGGTTCCCTCGCCATTGCGAGGCCCATTGGCCAATGTTCATTGTTTGAGTGAGACCGGTTGCTAGGGATACCCCACATGTGAGAACAAGCAGCCTGCTTGTCCTCAGAGAAAGCGAAGATACTTACCTGTAGCAGATATTCTCCGAGAACAGCAGGCTGATTGTTCTCACAAACCCGCCCACCTCCCCTTTGGAGTTGTTGTTGTTTGTTTATATGCTTTTGATTAAACTGAGGAGCAACGCAATCCACGTGATGTGGCGGGAAGTTGGTCTGCACATGCGCGGTGCGCGCAGTTCGTGCACCAGAAGACTCTGGCAAAACTTTTTAATTTTGCTGGTGAAAAATTTGCCGTTTCCTGGGCCGATGTGGACGTCGACCCACATGTGAGAACAATCAGCCTGCTGTCCTCGGAGAATACCTGCCTACGGTTAGTATCTTCGCTTCCACTGCGTGTTGCCCGGTTACCGCCAGATTAGTGCATGAGCCCCTATTGCCACTTCAATGGATGGTGATAAGGGCTCCCCGCCACACGGCTACACGGTAAGAGTTATCTCACCACATGGCCATTTTTTTTGGGGGGGGGGGGGGTTTACTGGCTGCGGAAAAAATGACCCTGGTGCACGTGAAAATCTGCCCCTGCCACTAGCGCAGGGCCCTTTTTCCCGCAGCTTGGTAAAAGAACCCCAATTGGTTAACTAGCTACTCAGTGCTGTTAATTGTTAACATGCAATTATCAGCACTAATTGGCATTAATTGAGCTTTACACACATAACTCGCTAAGTGTATTTAAATTCTAAGTCGCATAGTTGAAAAGGGGACATGGCCATTGATGGGGCGTGAGCGTTTCTAAAATCTATGCACATTATTATAGAATACACCCGATCTGTGCCTAATTAAGGTGTCAGGATTTACACCAAGTAAAATGTGGCCGAAACGGGCATGACCAAATTTAGTCATGTGGCAAGCCACTCAGCGAATTCTATAAATCTATTCTATAAAATTTAGGTGTACTTTAGAGAATATGGTTAGGCGTAATTTTTTCCCACACGGATCTTTCAGGCGCCATATATAGAATACAGCCCTTTATGTTTATTTTTTAGGTCCACCTTAGACCCACCCAGAACATGCCTAAACCACAATATGCAATACTCACATTTTAGAGTTTTAGAGACGTATATCCTCGCTTTGTAAAATTGGGATTTAGACATTAATGCAATGTAAATATCTAAATTCTCCTTTATGCATGTCTAAAGCCCAAATAGCATTTCTAAATTAAGGGCTATTGTGTGCAAAATATTATTTATAATTCATGAGGGAGATTTTCAAAAGCATTTCCATGGGTAAAACTGTGCTTTACCCATGAAAATGGCTTTTATAAGCGTGTTCAGCCCTAAAGGAGGAGATTCTATTTATGGCACCTAAAAAATGGGCGCTGAAATCAGTGCCTACTAAGCGTATTCTATAATCAGTGCCTAGATTTAGGCGCCGATTATAGAATATGCTTAGTTGATATTTCAGCGCCGATATCTGTGTGCATTCATTTATGCCAATGAAAACTTGGTGTAAATCTCAGCATGTAGATTTAGGCACACTGGGCCATATTCTATAACTAGGTGCCTAAATTTTAGAATGTCCGTGAAATGCCCATTTCCTCGCCCATTTTCCCACCCATAACCATACCCCTTTTGTCTCATGTGTTAGAGGTTCGGTGCACATCGTTACAGAAACGCTTAGCGAGTTGTTCTCGTAAATTCTAATCAGTGCCAATTAGTGCTCATTGTTGCTTGTTAAGTGCTGTTATCAGCACTCATTAGCTTGTTAAGCCAACTAAGTTACACGCAGTGTTATAGAATCTGCGCATAAATTTACCTGACCTGAGTAGAGGTATATTCTGGAAGTAGGAACAGGGAAGGATTTGCACTTGCAGGGATAGTTTTGAAAATTCAAATATATAGGTGTAAATTGACATTCTAAATTATGTGTGCCAAAAAGGAGGTGTAAACGTGGTCCCATCATTTACCTGTTTTTGTTTTGAAAATTCAGTCAGGTCTGAACAGAGAACATTCTACACATTCTTTTTACAGGTGCATGAGGTTATAAAATTACTTTGCATTTGATAAATTATAAAAAGTACCAGCATGCTTTTCTTGACATGTCTACAGCTACTGTCATTCCTAATTTTATTGTAAAAATCATTTTACTTGTTTTCTAATGACTCATTCTCAGTATTATGTTTCTACAGCAACAAAACAACACTGGGTTTCACATGGGCTATGACATTAGAGGGGATAATTATTGTTCAGTATTCTCACAACCACATCTGGTCTTGTGAAAGTGTTTCAAGCCAGTGTCTGGCTCAAAGTTCCTTTTCTTCTAAAAACAAATATTTTCTTTCTTGGTAGTTCACAGTTTTATTAAGCATGTATAAAGCTATCTCTTATAAACTGTAGAAACTAGGACTTCAGACTATTAACTATGAGGGTAATGAAATAACAGTTAACCTATGTTGCGATGATAAGAAAGTGCCTATTTGCAGCTATTTTATAGACACATAGGTTCTCATGGTGCTCTTTTCAAAAATCTACATTTATGAATTAATAAACAAAGCTCCTAAAGTCCAATTTTCATATTTTGGTGGGGCCATTTTAAAAACCAGAAGGTTAAGCACAATTGTCACCTCAGTCAATCCTATAAAATCCTGGCTGAATCGAGCCATTTTTTGGCAGTCATGAGGAGGAAGTTATCAAGCTGCATTAGGGCTGTAACATATAATTTTCCCCTTAATGTGATTTAAAGGGCACTAATGAGGCTCGTACTGCTCTAATATGTTGACTTTTAAATCACTGCAGGTTACATAGTAATGAGATGCAAAACATGCAAATACTTGTACAGCAGCTTATTATTATAAAAATTCTATAGTGTGACTTGCAGTGAACACTGGCTGCCCACCACAAGTCGCATTATGGTCTTTAAATTACATTAAAATAAGCTGGTGTTAATTACTGCCCAGGAGCATTGGGCCACCAAGCCATGCCATATGCTTTTGGGCCCTCTCTTAAAGGGGCAAAACCTAAGCTAGTAATTCCTAAACTCATCTTGGGTGAACCTCAGCCAGTCATGTTTTCCAGATTGTAGGGGCTATATAGAACACTGCCCTTCACTCTTAAGAATGATCCCTTAGGTACTGCGAGTCACCTTAAAACCCTTAGCCCTGCTCAGAGAGGAAATGAGATGGGAGGGGTGCAGGGCCGTGCTGATGCAGTAAGCGAGGTAAGCGCTGCAGGGGGGCGCTTGCCTTCGAGGGGCGCCACTGCCCTGCCGTCCATCAGTCTGCTCACTTGCAAAATTTTTCACCTGAACTTGTGATTCTACATGAGAATACAACCAGATTGCTATTTATGCTTCAGTTTGGGGCTAGCTCCTCTGTCAGGGTGAGTTTCAGAGCTTGAAACAGCATTCAAACTAAGGAGAACCTGAAATTTTAAAAGTGCTAAAAATAAGTTTTAAAAGTATTTGCCTTAAATCAAATTGCAGAATTCAGGTGCTGGGAGTCTGTACTTGGTTGTCATATGCTCAGATTTGTTTAAATCATATGCAAATTAGTCCGGTGTTTTTCACTAAACATTCTCATGAGTGTCTGTATGTTAATCTGCATTCAAATAGAGCTCTCTGATTGGATGATCAGCTTCTGTTAAGAAATCTGCCCGGGAAGTGAACAGAGTGAGAGCTGTCCTTTGCCAAGAGAGACATCCAGCTGTGACTTCCTGTGTTTGTTGACTGAAGTTATAAAAGAGTGCCTGATTGTGGCAAATGAGAGAATATAAGTGAAAAGAGATTGGTGGCGATTGAAGTTTCTCTAGTGAGAAAAGGATCTGAATATTTCAGGATTACTTGAAGTTTATGAAGAATAGAAAAGGGTGAATTTCAGTTTAAGAGTGTTTAAATCCTATAAGCTATATAAAGGCTAGGTAGATTTAAGTGACTGTAAGCAAGAAACCTTAATATTTGATCTGAAAATAAATATTTGATCTGAGATAGTTGATCAGAGATAAATGTTTGATCTGAATTATATCCTTTGGTGCAAAGGAGATTAGAATGCATAGAGTATTTCTTTCTGTTTACCAGTACAGTCAAATAATTCCATTCCACTTAAATACTTTTTTGTTATATATATGAGGGAGTAGTATCTAGATTATTGTAAATCAAAATTGATTCCATTCACAGGAATTCATATTCACCTTCATGCATTCATCCGATATTATAGTTTTATTTATGTTCACGTCTGTCTCTTGTGAGCTGAGCACAGTTAGTTTCCCTCGGCTGGCACGACTACATATTAGAGGTATTTTGATACTGTGTGAAGTTTTACCACAGACGGGTAACATATATAAAACATTCTCCTTGGATAGGATGTGATATGTGAAAATACATTTTGCTTTAATGAAATTGCTAAACTTTAGAGTCAGAGACTTATCAATGAGGGATACATACAGTGCTATTTTTTCCTGAGGTCTGGCTTACTTGCCTGCTCCCTTCTGTTCCTGCTCTGCTGGACGGGGGGGGGGGGGGGGGGGGGCCCAACCGATAGTCTGCAGGGGGGCACCAGAGACCCTAGGCACGGCCCTGGAGGGTTGGAAACCGAAAGGACAGGACCCAGGAACTATAAAAGGCAGATCAAGAGTGGGGCTAAGGAGGCCAGGGATGGAAGAAACAAGCTCCAGCATATTCCTTCACTATGTACGTCTAGTTACTATGACCTGGCTGAGGTAAACCATCCTTTTCGATTGGATACTTGTGGTACCAAATTCTGAGGCCTGGCTGGCCCAGAGAGAATGAGAAAGACCTTTACAGACTGTGTTTGGGACGTGGCAGTCATGGGCCATGAACTGAGTTTGGCCTTGTCAGCCACAGCCCTTATCAAGAGTTTACCCTCTGAATTAAAGAGATTTTACCTTTTTGTTCCTAACTCTATGAAGAAACAGGCCTCAGGCTTAGTGAATAAAGCATTTACCTTATTTCCCCAACCTTGGCTGTCTGTGTTATTTGGAGGCCTACCCTCAGACTTCGCTCACAGTATCACACGGATATCCACAATGAATATGCATGAGATAGATTTGCATACCAAGGAAGCAGTGAATGCAAATTGATCTCATGAATATTTATTATGGATATACTGAAAACCTGACTGGTTGGGGTTTCCCCTGGACAGGTTTGGGAATCACTGACCTAAGCCCTGCATGGGCCCCTCATCAAGGTGCCCCCAGTAGTGCCCCCATCAAGATGCCCTCTTCAATAGTGACCCCAATAACCTCCAGATATCACTCAACTTGAAGGGTGCCCCCCCCCAGGTATAGCACCCCCCCCCCCCCATGACTCACTCTCACCCATACATTTACATTTCCATGGTGGTATAGGGGATGGGCAGGAGTGATCCCCAGTCACTCCTAGCAGTAGTACTACCACAGCAAGGAAAGCCCTTATATATAAAGATGAACTCTTATGGTAGTTCTGCAAAACTACCACTAGGATCCTGGCACCAGTAGGGCAGGAGTGACAGGAGATCGTTCCTAACACTGCTTTTAAGGTGGCTTTCAAACAGTGTCGGACCATTAGCGTATGAGTTAGCAGCCTTCCGTACAGAGATATTGTAGGTTGCTGACTCCCATGATAAATTAACGTGCGTTAAAAACCTTTATTGCACCTTGATCACTTCCTCCCTATGTGCCTTGTGTAAAAGCTGACGGGGGAATTTAATATATATATATATATATATATATATATATATATATATATATATATATATATATATATATATATATATATATGTTTTCCCATTCTAGATTGGGAACACATTCCCTTTCAATTTGGGCATACTGTGGCACACATGCAATGTAAATAGAAACACTGTAAAATTAGAATTTACACGTATGACTTTCACATGTGCTTATTTCACTTTTTACAAATGTATATATGCATAGGTATGCTAAAATGCCCTCCATCAGAAGCTAGCTTTGCGTTAAAATATAGCATATTTGATAAAGTCCCTGTTCTGAGAATGTTTTCATGCATAAAGTGGCACTTTTACTAAGCCACTTAAGCGTCTACGCTTGCCCATTGCACGCCAAAATGGAGTTACCGCCCGGCTACCGCATGGCTCTTGCGGTAATTTCATTTTTGGTGCACATCTGATACATGTGTCTGAAAAATAGTGCGCGTATTGGACGCACCCAAGTGGCATTTGATGCGCGTAGGTCATTACTGCCCAGTTACCGCATGAGTCTTTACCACTAGGTCAATAACTGGCGGTAAGGTCGCAGACCCAAAAATGGGCGTGCAGCAATTTTGATTTTGTCATTCATCCATTTTTGGCAAACCCGCTCCTACATTACGGCAAGCCATTTTTCAGTGCACCTTAGTAAAAGGACCCCAAAGTGTATTAGTTTTCATCTCTTATTTATGATTATTAAACTAAGTAATTGCAAAAATGAAGTGTGTCAGATCAGGTTCTCAGATCTTCTCCTATCTACTATGTGGAATTATTATTTTTTTAAATCATTGGATTAGAAAAAGATTTTCTTACATGCTGATATTTGATGAAGGCTAAGATGAACAAATCTACTTTTGTTTCTTTAATGGGATTGGTTGTTATCTTATATTTTTAATGTTATGTGTTAAGTTGTATCAGATGTTCAGCGCTGCGTGTGTCTGGTAGCGCTATACAAATGCTAATTATAATAATAATAATAATGTTGATTTTTATTTATTTTTTTGCTGCATTTTAATTATCTATAACAATAATGCTTAAAAAAATTTTTGTTGCATTTTAATATGAGAAATGTACAAATCTTCTAAAACTTGTTTTGAATTTGGATTCGATTAGAAACCTTTCTAAAACTGTGCTGTCGGCATTGCTATGTGGCAGCCGCTAGTGTTGCTTTGTAAACAGGGGGGGTAAGTGTTTTATGTGATTTAAGGGGCCCTTGAACAGAATGGCAGTAAGCCCAATATGGGCTCACTGCTCACTCTTCTGGGACTACCACCTGCCCAACGCAGCCACCGGTGGTAGTCCTGCCCTGAGCGCATGCCATTTCCGGTAAGGGCTCCCTTTCTTACCACATAGCCATGTGTGCTGGGGGATTTTTTACCTGCTACTGTAAAAAGGGCCCTGATGCATGGGAAAAATGGCCCCTGCCGCTAGCGCAGGGCCATTTTCCCGCAGCTTAGTAAAAGGATCCCTAAATGAGGCAATCGAACATCTTTGGGTAATTCTATAACATTGCACCTACATATAGGCACCAAAAGGGCTCCTACTTTCCTTTACAGAATACTAGTATAATTGAGTATATACATGCATATACAGTCATAGAACTGGTGTAAATGTGTGTACATAAGTGCTGGTGATACACATGCAATTTATAGCATTCTGGAAGTTATGGACTAGATTCTAAAATCCAGAGATAGGCATTGAAATGATGCACATTAACCCCCGAATTCTATACATTGCTAAAAATTGCGTGCACAAATCTGGGCACACACAATTTAATTGAATAACAAGCCAATTAGCTCTGAAAATTGGGCTCAAACAATCTATTAGTGCTAATTGACTTCAATTAGACATTACGCCTGTAAATTTAGGTGCCGAGATCTGCACATAAAACTTGCGCGTGGGTCCAAAAGGGGGCACAGCCATGGGAGAGCAGTGAATAGCTAGGGCTCATTCACCCTGAGTGGTCAACCTTTTTTAAAAAATGACCACCATGGGCTGAATATTGACTTATAAGTATTTTCCAAAAGGCTCCCAAGTTGGACATCCCTTCTCCTACTTGGATAACCTTGGGCTTTTAACTATTTTTCTACTTTTTATTTAATAATTTTAGAAAAATTTCCATCTGAAAAATATTGGCTAAGTCACAAATCTGGGTGAATCGGATTCTTAGCAAATACAATATTTAAATACATTTCCCTGTTACCCTTGTGCAATATTCCCTTCACTTAGGGGCCCTTTTACTAAGCTGCATAAGCATCTAGGGGCGTCCAACGTGTGCCAAAATGGAGTTACCGCACGACTACCACGTGGCTCTTGCAGTAATTTCATTTTTGGCGCGCAACCGATACGTGTGTCCAAAAAATAATTTTTTCGGATGCACGCCACGTGCTTCAACATGGCACTGATCACATTTGAATATCTGAATCACCGAATGTAAAGGTATTACAACTCCTGAAGCAGGCACACATACCGAAACACGGCCGTGTCAAGTCTTTTCTACATTAGGCAATTGGATTTGATGACAAAATAAAATCATATAAATACACCTCCTACACCACCCTATCTAACACCCCCTACTCTATCTTCTAATATCTTCGGCTTACCACCGAATGTATCTAAGATCCTCTCATGACTATGTCATAACAACACTCTATAAGCCACATTGAGCCTGCAAATAGGTGAGAAAATGTGGGGTACAAATGCAATAAATAAATAAATAAATAAATAAATAAATAAATAAAATAAAATTTTGCACTACACCCTGGGAATCCTCATCTTTTGTTGCCTCACTTTCTCGTCTTGCTGCATCAGATCTCATGTACGTTAGAACTGGATCTGCTGACATACTCCCTGTTCTAAAATACATGAAAATGGATGTCTAAGTTCTGACTGCATCCAGGATGAACGTTCATTTTACAAACAGAAAAACATCCAAACTATGAACAGAGCAAAACAAGGGACAGGAACTGCTGGGTAGCAATAGAAGAACATTCATATTATAAAATGGCCATTTAAATTTCCATGTGGAGGAGGAGCCTAATGGTTAGAGCAGCCTGCTGAGAGCCAGAGTAGAAATCCAAAGGTTGCCTGTGCCAGTCCCACTGCAGCATTTTGTAATTTTTGTTTGTTTGTTTAATTGTGAGCCTTTCAGGGACAGAAAAATACCTACTTTGACTTTTCTTACTCCATTAAGTAGAGAACAGCTCAATTGGAACACCTTTCTTTAACCTGGATGTGTAAAGTGCCAGGTCTAAATATAGAATTCTATCCTTTTGAACATGGATGCCCTTTTCTCTTTTGCAATTGGAGCTGGACATCCATCTTTTGGTCCCTCCCTAGTCCCACTCAAAACACACCCAGACTACTCCCCCTTGCCATATGGACCAGGGCTTTTTTTGAGGGGGTACTGAGTACCGGCACCTTTTCCATTGTCTGCTACAATGATCCCCGAGTTTTAATGAAAGAGCTCAGGCTCTACACACCAATTCTGCCTTGTCATAGATTCTGTGACTGGTTGCAAGGGGTCTGGCTATTGTGGAATGGGTCTCTCACTGATCACCCCATTTCTGAAGGGTGGCCTGGTATTTGAGTACCGGCACCTTTTTCACTAGAAAAAACACACTGATATGAACATACAGCAGTTTTAGACATTCAAATTCTGGCTTTATAAAATCGGTATTTGGATGTCCATGCAATATGGATGTCTAAATACCAGTTTTCAGATGTCCAAAATATGAATAGAGTTTCTAAAACAAGCACCATAGAAACTTATGTGTCCTTATAAAACTGGCAGAAACGATCTAGATTGACCCTGAAGAAAGAGCAAACACAAATATTAGAATATAAACTGCAGGATTCTATATAGCGTGCCTAGAGATCTGCGGGGATATCCAAGTGTATTTAATAACAATGTGCGTAACTTAATTGGCTTAAGAAGCCAGAGTATTTAACAGCACTTAACAAGCAATAATGAGCACTAATTGGCCATAATTAGATTTTACGCACATAATTCGCTAAGCAAATTCTGTAATGAACTGCACCTAAATTCTAAAGCACACAGTTCAAAAGGGGCGTGGTTATAGGTGGGAAAATGAGTGTTTTGTGGGCATGCTGAAATTTACACATGTAGTTACAGAATTTAGCCCAGTGCATGTAAATCTACAGGCAGGGATTTTAGCCAGGTTTTTGTTGGTGTAAATGGATGCACATAGATTTAGGTGCTGGGATATTACCTGAGAATATTCTATATACTGTGCCTAAATCTAGGCGTCACTTATAGAATATGCTTAGATGGAAATGTTTTCTGCTTGGATTTTTTCAGCACCATATATAGAATCTGGCCCAAAGTGCACACCCATGCACATATATGCGTTCTGCAGAAACTCCTCCCCAAAACATGCCTACTATGTGAGTCATGTGTATGAAAGTACACACCTACTTGGAACCATGCATATGTTTACACACGTAATCCATTGGGTATGTCTATTTAAACCCCCTATATGTTTAGTATGGGCCTAAACTTACAATTTATCTTGATAGTGGCTGACAATATCTGCTATTGGATAACTTGTGGTTCTCTTCTTGCTCCCACCTCCCTCCGCCCCTTACAATATGGATAGTTGTGGTCAGTGGCGTAGCCAGAAGACAATTTTTGGGTGGGCCAGCGGGTTGGATGGGTGGGCACTACAACCCCCACACACACACACGCGCCTGTCCAGCACATTTAAAGTTATCGGCGCTGCCTCCACTCACCTTCTCCCACCCCCACCGTAGCACTGCCTCCTCTCCTGCACTTCATAGTCTTCGTCTCCCACCCCCGCGGCAGCGCTCTATCGGCACTGCCTACCTGACAGCTGACAGACGCAGCGCGATGACATCTTGCTCCAGGACCTTCCCTCTGCCGCTTGCAATGCGCCTTGCGTAAACAGGAAGTTGAATCAACGCGGCAGAGGGAAGGCCCCGGAGCAGGAGGACGTCACGCCGCATCTGTCAGCTGTCAGGCAGGCAGCGCCGATAGCAAATTGCAAGCGCTGCCGCGAGGGTGGGAGACCGAGACCGTGAAGTGCAGGAGAGGAGGCAGCACTATGGCAGGGGTGGGAGAAGGTGAGGATGGGCCTGAGACAAAACTGGATGGGCCTGGGTCCATTTAGATAGATTTTCAGCCAGATTATCAGTATAATGACTGAAAATCTACAAATAGACAAGATATATGTTCACCAGCTACCAGAGAACACATAATTTCCTTTGAATAAAAGCCCCATAGTAAATTTACAATTGTTTAACAATTTAAATAATTATATTTAATACACTAAATAGTACCGAATACTGCTGTTTGCTGTTAGTTTGGAAAGGTAATGTCACATTTAATTTATTACATAAATTGATAGTGGAAATGCAGCAAGTAACTTTGCAAACGGGC
Organism: Microcaecilia unicolor; assembly: GCF_901765095.1. Classification (NCBI taxonomy): domain Eukaryota; kingdom Metazoa; phylum Chordata; class Amphibia; order Gymnophiona; family Siphonopidae; genus Microcaecilia; species Microcaecilia unicolor. Next base: position 102,117,276 of record NC_044033.1, read on the forward strand.
CATAAAATACTCAGCAATAATAAATGAACCATTTAGTTCAACATACTTTTTCTTTCTGTTCCTGCCTCCCAGAATACTGGTAAGTACATATGCTTTACATTCATAGAATATTTGGATTTTATTATGTTTAGCTTTTTACTATTATTGTTTATTGGCAAGGTATATAGCATTTGCAATAAAATAATATGTTCCATCTTTGACAATAACACTTTGCACCCTAAAAATAGATTGTTTTTATTAGAAAGTCATCAGCCATTACCACGGCATCCCTTGTTGCCCTACCTACTTAGTAGGTAGTAAGGGCTCCCATGCTACTCCTGTGCTAATCAGGCAGCATGTGACAAACACGCTTATACCTCCAATGCCCCCCCCCAAATATATATTTTTAGCAAAGGAGTAGCATGTGCTGATGGCCAAATTATCATGGGATGCCGCAGTGCATTCTGTGGCAGTGTTCTTTTACCACGTGGTAGGTACTACCACATGGTAGGCATGTACTAGCGCCTACTGCAGCTCAGTAAAAGGACTCCTAAAGGAATAAACATCCCAACAGGCATTTTATCAGCAAGAAACATTGCCAATTGTGATGACTCAAAGCAAACATACTAGGGGACCTTTTACAAAGCAACACTACTGATTAGTGGCATGCTGAATGTGAAAAAGCCCATTCAATTCCCATGGGCTTCTTCCCATTGGTGCCGCTTTGTAAAAGGAGCCCTTACTGTCTCTATATTAATTACACATTTACATGGATATTTTACGAAAAAGGTAGCTCCTAGGTGGAGCACCTTAGGATGGAGCAAGAGAAACTGTTGTCTTTTTCTCCGAGTAGCACAAGCTATATCTGGATATATATGAACTTTAAGGCCACAAAACAGAGAGTCTTTATTTGGAAAAAATATTTTCAGAGGGAAAAAAAGAGAGAAGAAACAGAGGAACGGAGAGGAGTGAAGAGAGTGAGATGGTGGTGTGGGAATACAAAGGCGGGTAGAAGAGGACAAAGGAGAAAAAGGTTATGTGAAGGAATATTGACTTACCATTAACTCAAACTCCAAACTGCAGAACCAAGCACCAAACAACACTCAAGGTCTCAAAGACAACATCCTGGCTGTTTGTGTGTTTCTTGTAGCAGGTGTAAATGTGGGCATCCATTTTGGATGGTGTAGGCTCATAAAAACATTATAACATAAGTAAGACACACAGGCACACCCATTCTCTGCCCAAAATAGACCTCTTTTGGAGGCATGTACTTGTCCACAACATTGACAACATACATGCTTATTACTTCTATCTATAAAATAGCAGTAAACACACATCCCTCTACATGTGTGCATGTAGGCCCTTTCTATCTGTATACATGGCACACATCTTTTATAAAATTACCACCTCCAAGACATCTTCCAGTTATAATGGGAACTGCATGAGTAGAGTAATGCTTGTGCTGGATATTTTCCAGCTTTGAACAGAAGCAACTATATAAAAGTCTGAAGACTCCATGTGGAGTTGGGGAGAAATGTACCATACTGGGTCACAGTAAAGATCCAGCCCAGTATCTGGTATCTGGGAGTGGCCAGTCTATGTAACTCCTCCTTATGTTTTTCAGGTTGCAATGACTATTTTCTTTTCTACCAAATAGATCCCAAATGTCTGTTTTATGAATCTATTCACCTTCTAAAGGCCAAAAAGAATTTGGGTGAATTGAGCTCTAACTTGCTTGTGTGTATTGCACCCATTTCCTTAAAATCTAATTCAATGACCTATATGGTCTTCAAAGCTCCTTTGCAATGGCACCTCTGAATAATAATGATAATAGCTCAATAAAAATGATTGCCCCTATAAAGAATCCAGAATTATATTCTATGGGTTTTGATTCCAAGTGTCATTTACAAGGAGTAATACCAGCAAAAATGAACTTGTTAACTAAAGGCTTTTAAAATCCAAGTTTTTAGTACTTGATGGAACAGAAAACGAGCCATAGTAAATGAAGCCTTGAGAGTTCTGTTAATGAAGATCTCACTGAAACTGACTTGCACGCATATGGATGCCATTTGTGAGTAGTTGTGAGAATGTTGTACAGGTCAGACTGCACTTCAGTGTCTGTCTATCCATCTGTTTTCACATTACTTGCAAATTATGGAATCCTCCAGACCCAAATGATCATAAATCAGTACTATGAGCATTTACACTTTTCCCATCTGTCATAAAACAATGAATTAAATTCATGCCTGTCAAAATATGCTGCTGTGAATTCGCCCAATTCTGCAGCAGAAGGAATACAAGGCTCCATCTCATCGCTATAATTTATTGCTTCCCTGGGAGACTTGGGTGATTAGGGCTTGGCCCACCAACACACAGAAAAACAGTAGGAGCTCCAGTAATTCCAAATGGAAATCTTAGGTCAAATTTATCAAACAAATCGGAGAGAAATCTATTTCTGTTTGGAAAAGGAGGAGATATATTGCATGTTTAGTATACCAGTACAGCTTTGGAACATTTGGCTATTTGGTATTTGTGAGTTTTGGAATTTCTAGCTTAAATAGTATCACCAAAGGACATGTGATGTATTAGACGTGAACACATTTTTTGCCAAATAAAATATACAGTTTGAAGCAGAGAGGTTTTTTAGCTTTAAACAACATATTTGCAGAAATGATGTAACTGAAAATCTTGTAGGTAGACCTAAAACAGCATAGACTTAGCACTGGAAAAATACACTGATAGCAATTGAAATATGTAAGAAACGGGTAATATAAAAACCACGTAGATATGACAGTGTAAAGACAAACTATTTAAATTCAAATATATTTGGTTTTGGCACTGCTCTGTAAGCAATGTTTCCACTAAAGAAATATTTTAGCAAAAGAGAAAGGAAAATAATTTGAAAGAGAAAAAAATAATTTACAACATATAAACGGGGAGCTGTGATACAAATACAAATACATTTGATATTTATCAAAAAAGTCTGATTGAAGTTGGGAATCTGCTGAACAACCTGTAGCAGTCAGAGCCGTAAGAGGAAGGTAAATTGCCATATCTACAGATCATCCCACTATAGCAAACAATGGGGCCTTTTTATAAAAGAGTGTTCATCCCTAACACGTGCTTAGTGCAAGAAACACAGGCTACTGCAAAGGGCCCGATTCTATATATGGCATCTAAAATTAACGCACGTTAGGCAATCACGCCTAAGTGTATTCTAAATACTATGTGCAGTGTTTAGAATATGCTTAGGTGTATTTCATGCGACTAAATCTACTCGCCTACATTTATGCAAATGAAAAGCTGGTTTAAATCCCTGTGCGTAGATTTACGCGCAATGGCCCATATTTTATAACAATGCGGGTAGATTTTGGAACTCCCACGAAGCATCCCATTTCCATGCCCCTTTATGCCTACATGCGTTAGAATTTAGGAGCAGTACATTATAGAAATCACTTAGCACTGTACGTGCGTAAATTTTAATTTTTGCCAATTGCTCGTTATTGCTTGTTAAGAGCTGTTAATGCTTAATAGCTTGTTAAAACAAGTAATCTATGTGCGTAGTTATAGAGAATCCGGGGGAAAATGTGTTAAAGTGTTTTGCAGTAAAATTCCTCTTATTCCATCTGACTATCAGAAACAGTTCAAAAGACTGCAGTTTCCAGTTCAATTAACCTTTGCAATGTCGATAAATACGGCTCAAGGTCAAACATTAAAAGTCACAGGTGTCAACTTACAAAACTCATGTTTTTCACATGGCCAGTTATATGTCACTCTGTTCACAAGTTGGCTCAAATAAGTCTTTATACATATATGCTCCAAATTGAAAAACAAAAAATGTCAATCAAAATGTGCTCAAATCAGAATATTTAATATTTATCTACTCTGTGTATTCTATTTGTTTGTACAAACAAAAATATATCTCTATACATATATCTATACCTATTCTTTATGTTTTATTTCTCGCATTAAAGACATCAAACAAAATGTAACAACCATCATAAATGAGTTAAAAATACATACTTATATAGTGTTATTACACACAAATAAACCTTGCTTTTCTCAGTTACAAAGTTCTAACCTATCGCTGAGCAACACCAGAGGGGACAGCTAGTTGCTATACATATATATATATATATATATATATATATATATATATATATATATATATATATATATATATATACATTATTTTGGTTTTGAATATCACTATTATCGTGATAAAGTGTATAATATCATCTTCATTGTTGATTTAATCTAGAATTGAGAATGAATGTGATTGTTGAGCAGACTGGATGGACCATTCAGGTCTTTATCTGCCATTACTTACTATGTTATGCCTGTTTATGTGTGTTGTGCATGTTATCTATATTCTAAAAATATTTTAAAGGGGGGAATAGGGAATATGGACAGAAAATGAATGTTCCCGTGTTCTCCAGCTAGCATGTTCACTAGCGCATGATAACTGGATGACACATTGTTAATGCGGAAGCACTGTGATGGTCTTTTTCAAAGGCACACTAGCGTTTTAGTGTGTGCTAATGACTAGCGTTCATTAAACACTAGAGACACCCATAGGAACATATGGATACTTCTAACATTTAGTGCACACTTATTTTTAGTGTGAGCTAAAAACGCTGTCATGCTTTTATAAAAGGGGCCCTTAGTACCTCCTAAATAGAAGGCAGTTAAGTGCTACCTCATTTTTTTTTTTTTTTGCAGGTGCTGTAAGCTAATGGGAACACTAGTGCATGGCCTGCAACAAGAAAAAGAAAGAAAGAAAGAAAAGAAAGAAAGAAAGAAAGAAAGAAAGAAAGAAAGAAAGAAGAAAAGAAGAAAGAAAGAAAGAAAGAAAGAAAGAAAGAAAGAAAGAAAGAAAGAAAGAAAGAAAGAAAGTGATAGAAGGGATGGGACAATTTCCCTATGAGGAAAGGATAAAGCAGTAGAGCTTTGCAGCTTTGAAAATCGCTTGTTTATTCTTTCAAAAAATACATAGAATAGGGGGCATGCAATGAATCTACTAAGTAGTGAATTTAAGACAAATCAGAGAAAATATTTCTTCACTCAACATGTGATTAAACTCTGGAATTCATTGCCAGAGAATGTAGTAAAAGCATTTAGTTTAGCAGGGTTTTAAAATGATTTGGGTAATTTCCTAAAAGTCAAGTCCATACGCCATTATTAAGAAGGCCTTGGGATAATCCACTGCTTGTTTCTAGGATAAGTACCATAAAATCTGTACTTGGGACCTGAATTGACCACTGTTGGAAACAAGATACTGGGTTTGATGGACCTTTGTTCTCTCCCAGTGAGGCAATGCTTATGTGCTTATGTTCTAATGCCATGGTAAATCTGGGTTTAGCATGTGGGAAAGTCCCAAGTTATAATATGCTAAGCTCAGATTTCACCGCACTTTAGTAAAAGGGCATCAGTGAATGGGATTGATGTAAATTTATTACGAGTTCATGGGACTCACAACTGAATGGGATAAGGGTTCTTTCTGATCTGGTTGAGTTTTGAAAATGACTAAAAACATCAATTTTCCAGGTTTTAAATATATAAGATAATGTATGGACTGGGAATGATATTGGTAGGAGCAGCTTTGGAGCAGGTCATTCACGGATAAGTCCCACTCACTGGATCCATACTCACATTTTCAGTTGCATTATTCAGACAAAAATCAGAACAGACCATCTTAGTCCTATGGGGGGCCATTTTATAACATAGGCACAATCATTTATGAAATCATTAAGCACATAAGGGACTGATATTCAGACTGCCGGAGGTAGCCAGGCTGCCTCCCAAGGTTGGTGCTGAGTCCAGGTATTCATAAGTACATAAGTATTGCCATACTGGGACAGACCAAAGGTCCATCAAGCCCAGTATCCTGTTCCCAACAGTGGCCAATCCAAGTCACAAATACATGACAAGATCCCCAAAAAGTACAAAACATTTTATGCTGCTTATCCCAGAAATAAGCAGTGGATTTTCCCCAAGTCCATTTTAATAATGGTCTACGGACTTTTCCTTTAGGAAGCCGTCCAAACCTTTTTAAAGCCCCACCAAGCTAACCGCCCTTATCACATTCTCTGGCAACGAATCCCAGAATTTAATTACACTTTGGGTGAAGAAACATTTTCTCAGATTCATTTTAAATTTACTACTTTGTAGCTTCATTGAATGCCCCCTAGTCCTAGTATTTTTGGAAAGAGTAAACAGATGCTTCACGTCTACCCTTTCCACTCCACTCATTATTTTATAGACCTCTATCATATCTCCCCTCAGCCGTCTTTTCTCCAAGCTGAAGAGCCCTAGCCGCTTTAGCCTTTCCTCATTGGGAAGTAGTCCCATCCCCTTTATCATTTTCTGCACCTTTTCTAATTCCACTATATCTTTTTTGAGATGCGGTGACCAGAATTGAACACATTATTCGAGGTGCGGTTGCACCATGGAGCGATACAAAGGCACTGTAACGTCCTCATTTTTGTTTTCCATTACTTTCCTAATAATACCTAACTTTCTATTTGCTTCCTTAGCTGCCGCAACACACTGAACAGAAGATTTCAATGTATCATCAACGATGACATCTAGATCGCTTTCTTGGTCAGTGACTCCTAACATGGAACCTTTCACTATGTAGCTATAATTCAGGTTCCTCTTTCCCACATGCATCACTTTGCACTTCCTCACATTAAACGTCATCTTCCATTTAGATGCCTAGTCTCTCAGTCTCATATGGTCCTCTTGTAATTTTTCAGAATCCTCTTGCGATTTGAAGGGGTGAACAAACATGTGGATAAAGGTGATCCGGTTGATATTGTATATCTGGATTTTCAAAAGGTGTTTGACAAAGTACCGTATTTTTCGGACAATAAGACGCACTTTTTTCCCCCCAAATTTGGGAGGAAAATGGGGGGTGCGTCTTATAGTCCGAAGGTAGAGATTTGGCTGGCTGGCTGGCTGGCTGGCTGGCCGTCCACCCTCCCTCTCTTCCTCCGAGTTCGGGATCGCCCTCCCCCCGGCCCTGTCACCACTTCTCCCCTTACTCACGCGATCTTCCCTGGTGGTCTAGTGACGTCGGGGCAGGAAAGAGCCCCCTCTTTCCTGCCCAGCGCGCTGCTCTCCATCCTCCTGTATGCAGCCTGACGGTCTCGGCGAGATTCAAAATGGCTGCCGAGACTTCAATTCTCGGCGGCCATTTGAATCTCACCGAGACCGTCAGGCAGCAATGCATACAGGAGGATGGAGAGCAGTGCGCTGGGCAGGAAAGAGGGGGCTCTTTCCTGCCCCGACGTCACTAGACCACCAGGGAAGATCGCGTGAGTAAGGGGAGAGGTGGTGACAGGGCCGGGGAGGGGGGAGGAAGTAACCCTGAGAGCGATCCCGAACTTGGAGGGAGGGATTCGGATAAGACGCACCGGAGCACCTAGGTTTTAGAGGAGGGAAAAAGCAAAAAATTTTTTCCTATTTCCCTCCTCTAAAACCTAGGTGCATCTTATGGTCCGGTGCGTCTTATAGTCCGAAAAATACAGTAACATGAAAAACTCCAGAGGAAATTGGAGAGTCATGAGAAAGGAGGTAGTGTCCTGTTCTGGATTAAGAATTGGTTAAAGGATAGAAAACAGAGAGTAGGGTTAAATGGTCAGTATTCTCAATGGAGAAGGGTAGTTAGTGGGGTTTCCCAGGGGTCTGTGCTGGGACCGCTGCTTTTTAACAGATTTATAAATGACCTAGAGATGGGAGTAAGTAGTGAAGTAGTTAAATTTGCTGACAACACAAATTTATTCAAAGTGGTTAAAGAAATGTAGTACATTGGTGAGGCACGATTTCCCTTCACTAAATCCATGTTGACTTTGTCTCATTAATCCATGCTTTTGAATATGCTCTATAATTTTGTTCTTTATAATAGTCTCTTCCATTTTGCTTGGCACTGACACCAGGCTCACCAGTCTATTATTTCCTGGATCTCCTCTGGAACCTTTTTAAAAAATCGGCGTTACATTGGCCACCCTCCAATCTTCCGGTAGTACGCTTGATTTTAAAGATAAATTACATATTACTAACAATAGTTCCGCAAGTTCATTTTTCAGTTCTATCAGTACTCTGAGATGGATACCATCCAGTCCAGGAGATTTGCTACTCTTCAATTTGTCAAACTGCCCCATTACATCCTCTCGGTTTATAGAGATTTCATTTGGTTTCTATGACTCGTCAGCTTTGAATAGCATTTCTGGCACTGGTATCTCTCCCAAATCTTCCTTGGTGAAGACCGAAGCAGAGAATTCATTTAATCTGTCCGCTATGGCTTTATCTTCCCTGATTGCCCCTTTAACCCCTCAGTCATCTAGCAGTCCAACCAATTCATTTGCCGGCTTCCTGCTTTTAATATACCTAAAAAAAATTTTACTATGTGTTTTTGCCTCCAACGCAATCTTTTTTTCAAAGTCCTTCTTTGCCTTCCTTATTAGTGCGTTGCATTTGACTTGACATTCCTTATGCTGTTTCTTATTATTTTCAGTCAGTTCCTTCTTCCATTTTCTGAAGGTTTTTCTTTTAGCTCTAATAGCTTCCTTTACCTCACTTTTTAACCATGCCGCTCTTGTTTGGTCCTCCTTTCTTATTTTTACCCTCGCAGCCTCTCCTGCCTCAGCTGTGGATGTGCCCTTATGTCTACACCTACTGTTTCTCTGTATCTAGCTCTGTGACCTCCCCAGTCTGCCTTTTTTCCTGTTTTTGTATTTTCTGTTAGCCAAGCATCGCTTTGGTCTCCCTGCTTCTGCTTCATTTTGTACTTGTGACATCATGAGCCTACTTCTTTATAAGGACCCAGAGAGCTTTCCTGTGTTGCCTTTGCAACAGGTCTATTTTTCCCTTTTCTTGTTGTACTGTTGTTTGATTCTGCGGGAACTGGTGGTCTTGTTAGCTATGCCTCTGGACACAGCCTTGAGCCCTGTGTGTGTGGTTTTGGTTTGAACCTGTATGGAATATTTGCCTGTTATATTTGCTTCCAAGCAAAACCCTGTTCTGTTATTCTGTGTGTGTGTTGTGCTGGTTTGAATCTGTATGGATTACTTGCCTGTTAACTTTGCTCACAAGCAAAGCCCTTTTCTGTTTTTCCGTGTGTGTGTGGTTCTGGTTTGAACCTGATTGGATTACTTTCTTGTTAACTAGGCTCTCCAGCATAGCCTGTTCTGTTTCCCTGTGTGGTTTCCCTTGATTGCTTTGCTCCCGTGCAGCTGTGTGTGCTCTGCCTGCCTTTCCTTTCCCTACCCAGCTGTGTGCTGGCTGAGTTCTTGTAAGAACATTGTTTGTTTTTCCCTTTGTTTGCTTTAACCCTTTGGCTGCAGTGTAATGTAACCCCACCCTCCAGGATAGACGTATACCCTACAGTACCCCAGAAATTACCTCAGGTATACTTTATCATAACGAGGGAATAAGGTTAAAATATTAAACACTAATCACTTCTTCTCAATTCTAAATTGGAAGGGGAAAATTAATTCTAAAGTTAAGAAATTCAGACAAGTAAATGAGTTTAAAAATAAAATTAAATACAATTTATTTTACCTCAGTGTATAGATTTTTTTCTTAACATAACTTTCTAGACACATTAAACTATATGTTTAATTCCCTTTCAGGTTACCACTATTCTTAAACAAAAGGAGCTCCAAACCAACTTGTCAGATAAGTATGATGTGAAATAGAATCATCACTTTTATATTTAAACTGAGATTTTAAAATTACTTTAGCTTGTAAAAATTGATTCTTTGTTTATTTTATTTTCCCCCTTGAAGGTTCTTCTTCAGGTAAATACCAGGCAAGTATAAATAAATGTTTTTATTTCTCTCTCCCTAACCAGTCTCTGTAGGATTCCTTAAATTGCTTTTATTGTTGTTTTAAAGGATACTTCTTTCCAGCTTTCTTGTTAACTTCTTTTCTTCACCTTTCTTGTACGTTGGGTACCATTAGACATTAGGCGATTAGTTGAACTCAGAAGTCAGGAGTCAGGAAACCGAACCTCTGGAACCAGGAACCCTACTACATTGAGCTAAAAAAAAACTCAATAACCTTAGAATCTATCTAATAACCTGAGTTAAAAAAAAACTGTAAACTTTAATAAATCCCTGTTCTAACTCACCCAATAAAAAAAATGGATAATTCTTGAACCCTGTTCTATTTCCCTCCCACTTTTAATTATTTTCCAAAGAGTGTGTGTTAAATTCCTTTATACTTTAACCTACTGAGAATGTAACTATTTTCAGGAATTACAATAGCTCTCAGTAATCAATCTTATATTGAAATCCAAAAACAGTGAACTACATTTAAATATAGTTACAATTACTACTACTACTATTAAACATTTCTATAGCGCTACTAGACTTACACAGCGCTGTACAAATGAACATGAAAAGACAGTCCCTGCTCAACAGAGCTTACAATCTAAATTAATTCTTTAATTAATTAATTAATTCTGTAATTAATAACTCTGTAGGGCAGTTCTCTTTTTAGAACTCCTCAGATATCCTGTCTGTTTAATAGTACTTTAGAGACACCCCTGCCAGTGTCTTCACTTAAAACGCTGAAGGTGTAAATTAATTAACAGGATTATTTTTTTTCCCATTAAGACATCAGTCTTTTTATTCTGTTTAATAAACTACTTGCTTCATACAATCACAGCAAACTCAACAGCCGCCTGTCTCCCCTACCAAACAAAGCCTTAAGAAACGCGGAAGGCTGTTCAAACTAAGTCATTAAACTTAGCACTCACTACACACACTCTAACACCTCACAAACCTCTCAGAATCCATCTAAACGGATTTTTCTCTGTGACAGCTGAGCACAGGATATTAACACAGGTCAGCTCACTGTCCAACTCGCCTCCCAACTGCCTAACAGTAACTTTTAGAACTTACTGACATCACTGCCTTGAGCTCAAGCTCTAAACACGAGCCTCAGACACTCTCATACACACAGCATTTTTAGATTAATATAAAACAAGTTTTAAGCAAATACATCCAAACAGCTTTTAAAACAAACACATACATTAGTACCTTTTTATCCCTGGAGCCTGTAAATATTCCCTTTTACTCTGGGCACGAGCCTCCTGCTCAGCTCCTTCACCCTGCCCAGGTAAACCTTAACCCCTTGGGGTTACAGTAAGCCCTGCTTTTTTCTGACTTGTGTATTAGAAGCAGCCCTTCCCTTTAGCCTGTTTTAACTCTTTGTCTGCTGTGTTTGTCTCCCGATTCTTGTGAGCATTGCTACTTATCTAATTTGTGTATGTAAAGGCAGCTTTCCCTGTTTGCTTGCTTTTCCCTTTGTCTCTAGTGTCTGCTGTTTGACTCTGTGGCACAGCCTTGTGTATTCCTATATGTAGCTTCCCTTTATACTTGAGTGCTGTGTGGCACAGCCTTGTGTATTCTTATGAGTGGCTTCCCTTTGCCCTTGAGTGCTGTGTGGCTAGCCTTGTGTATTCTTGTGAGTGGCTTCCCTTTACCCTTGAGTGCTGTGTGGCCAGCTTTGTGTATTCTTATGAGTGACTTCCCTTTACCCTTGAGTGCTGTGTGGCACAGCCTTGTGTACTCCTATAGGTGGCTTCCCTTTACCCTTGAGTGCTGCGTGGCCAGCTATATTCCTATGAGTGGCTTCGCTTTTTCCTTGAGTGCCTGGTGGCACACCCTTGAGTATTCCTTTGAGTGGCTTCCCTTTCCCTGAGTGCTGTATGGTACAGCTTAGAGTGTTCCTTCATGAGTGGCTTCCCTTATCCTTGAGTGCTGTGTGGCATTGCTGTGAGTGTTCCTTTGTGTGGCCTTGTCTTGAGTTTTCCCTGTGTGCTTTCTGTTTTAGTCCTCTCTGTGAGATTTCTGTTTGTGTTTAAGTGGGTTGCTCTTTCATTTAGCTGTGACTACTAGCTCAGCCTTGAGCGGTCGTCTCTGTGTGGCACGAGTGGGCTGTTCTTTCATTTAGCTGTGTCTACTAGCTCAGCCCTGAGCATCCTCTCTGTTTGGTTTCTGTTTTGAGTTTGAGTGGGTTGCTCTTCCGTTTAGCTGTGACTATTAGCGCAGCCCTGAGTGACCTCTCTATGTGGCACAAGTGGGCTGTTCTTCCATTTAGCTGTGTCTACCAGCACAGCCCTGAGCATCCTCTCTGTTTGGTTCTGTTTGAGTGGGTGGTTCTTCTGTTAGCTGTGACTACCAGCTCAGCCTTGAGCTGCTTCTCTGTGTGACATGAGTGGACAGCTCTTCCATTTAGCTGGGTCTACTTGCTCAGCCCTGAGCTACCTCTCTGTGTGATTTGTGTTTGACTTGGTTAGGACTATTTGCTTATAGCTGTGGTTCTAGCAGAGCCCTGAGCATCCTCTGATTCTGTTTGTGTTTGAGTGAGTGGTTCTTTTGTTAGCTGTGACTACTAGCTCACTCTTGAGCTGCCTCTCTGTGTGGCACGAGTGGACAGCTCTTCCATTTAGCTAGGACTACTAGCTCAGCCCTGAGCTACATCTCTGTGTGATTTCTGTTTGACTTGGTTAGGACTATTTGTGTATAGCTGGTTCTAAGCACAGCCCTGTGCTGCCTCCCTGTGCAGTTTTCTTATCTTTTACTTGTGGTTTCTACCATGTGAGTTATAAATGGGGTTGTCCTTTCCCCTTCAGTTTCTTTGTGACTATGTGTAGGGTCTTTTGATCCCTTGTTTGTGGCTCTTACTGCAGTATGTGTGCACTGCTTGAATAATACTTGCTCAAGAGATTCCATTCTGTTTCTTTTCCCTTCCCTCTGGTATGAGTGGGTTCCAGTTCGGCCTTGCGGCACGTATGCTTGGACTCTGTTATGGTTGGGTTCCAGTTTGGCCTTGCAGCCCGTATGAGTGTCTTTCCTTTGTTCTTGGTTCCTGCTTTTGTTAAGTTCCATTCCTGGTTTTCGCTTTAGTCAGGCTCTGGTTTCACCTTGTCTTGAGTGTGCTCTGTCTATTTGCCATTTCTGGTATCTTGTTTGTATTCAGTGCCTGGTTCGCCTCTGCTCTGCTCTGCACCTCCACAGAGGACTTGTCTGCTGCAGCCTGGCTGCAGCTCAAGGGCTCACCAGCCTGGGTTCCGTGACAGCTCCTCTAAGTTTTTTTTCACTGTTCTTCTCATTTTATCATAGTCTCCTTTTTGAAAGTTAAATGCTAACATATTGGATTTCCTACGTATACTTACTCCAAAGCTAATACCAAATCTGATCATATTATGATCACTGTTATCTAGAGGCCCCAGTACCATTACCTCCAGCACCAGATCATGCGCTCTACCAAGTACTAAGTCTAGAAGTTTTTCTTCTCGTGTCAGCTCCTTTACCAGCTGCTCTATAAAGCAGTCCTTGATTTTGTCAAGGAATTTTACCTTCCAAGCATGCCCTGATGTTACTTTTACCCAGTCAATATCGGGGTAATTGAAATTATCCATTATTATTTTGTTGCCCAGTTTGTTAGCATCCCTAATTTCCTTTCACATTTTTACATCCATCTGTTCATCCTGACCAGGTAGACGGTAATATACGCATATCACTATCCTTTTCCCCTTTACACATGGAATTTCAATCCATAGGGATTCCAAGATGTGTTTTGTTTCATGCAGAATTTTCAATCTATTTGACTCAAGACCCTCCTTAACATACAGTGCTACCCCTCCACTATTCAATCCACCCTATCAATATGATATAATTTGTACCCCGGTGTGACAGTGTCCCACTGATTATCCTTCTTCCACCAGGTCTCAGAGATGCCTATTATATCTAATTTTTCATTTAGTGCAATATATTCTAACTCTCCCATCTTATTTCTTAGGCTTCTGGTATTCTCATATAAACATTTTAAACTACGTTTATTGTTCCTGTTTTCATCATCATACTCAGTACTTGACAGTATTAATTTGCAATCTTTTGTCTGATTTTTATTTTTATTTAAGGACACCTGATCTACTATGGTCTCTTTTGCAACTCACTATCGGGATACCCTATCTTCCCTGTTTTGGTGATATCTTTGAAAGATACCTTATTCCGAACCATGCACTTTTGAGTGACTGTTGGCTTTCCCTAAGTTTCTAGTTTAAAAACTGATCTATCTCCTTTTTAAATGCCGATACTAGCAACCTGGTCCCACCCTGCTTAAGGTGGAGCCCATCCTTTCAGAATAGGCTCCCCCTTCCCCAGAATGTTGCCCAGTTCCTAACAAATCTAAAACCCTCCTCCCTGCACCATCATCTCATCCATGCAATGAGACTCCAGAGCTCTGCCTGTCTGTTGGGCCCTGCACGTGGAACGGGTAGCACTTCAGAAAATGCTACCCTATAGGTTCTGGATTTGAGCTTTCTACCTAAGAGCCTAAATTTGACTTCCAGAACCTCTCTCCCACATTTTCCTATGTCATTAGTACCCACATGTAGCAAGACAGCTGGCTCCTCCTCAGCGCTATCTAAAATCCTATCTAGGTGACGCGTGAGGTCCGCACCCTTCGCACCAGACAGGCAAGTCACCAGGTGATCCTCACATCCACCAGCCACCCAGCTATCTATATGCCTAATGATCAAATCACCCACTACAACAGCTGTCCTAACCCTTCCCTCCTGGGCAGAACTTGGAAACATATCCTCGGTGCGAGAGGATAGTACATGCCCTGGTGGGCAGGTCCTGGCTACAGGAGTACTTCCTACTTCACCTTTATAGAAATTCAAAGAAATCCATTTCTCTGAGTCTCAGCAAACTGATTAAGGGTCTGTTCTAAAAGCAGGTGTTCATTCTCTCTCGCACTGGCACAAATTTAGTTTTGTTTCTAATTGTGTCTCAGAGTAACAAAGTACAGCAATGTTACAAACCATGTCAGCATTTTGTAGTGCCTCAGCCAATACTGAAATTCACTTAAATGATGGCGGGACAATAACAATAATGTGTTCAAGAAAATACTCTTACCTCTGGAATGGGATCTGATATAGCTGTGAATGCTGATTTACCTTGGGAAGTCTAGCACACAGAAGAATTTAGATTAAATAATTTTGACAGCAAATGAGATACAGTGTAATTCTAATCTGTACACCCCTATAGGGTTTAGAATGAGCATATACCACACATAAAAGAAGTAGTGCGGCCATAAATAACATGGGCAAAGGTGTTTAATCCATTTGCACAGCCCTGTGTCACTCTTTATCTTACAACTCAGATTGTGAGCAGCCAAAAGGAAAACTTTTGTCACTCTGATTTCAAAATCTGTGGCTAGAAACTTATAGCACAAACTGTTCCTTTAAAACACAAATAAAGACATCTTACCTCCTGCTCAAGAGTAAACTAACTACAGCACAAAATTTTTAAAAAGTGCTTTGAAACACAGAAAATTCACTTCCAGACCATGCCAGAATGATATTAAGAACTGCACAATAAGGTTATAATAATTAACTCAAACATCTTAGTGGAACCTCCAAATTACTATGAGGGAATCAGTAATTATGTTTAAAAAAAAGAATCTGTTTTGACATTTATACCCCATATTATCCCACGCATACTCAAGTACAATGTGGCTAACAGAAAATAAATAACAAGCAAGGTTTACAAAGCTATAAACAAAATATCAAATATTCATTTCTTTCTTTGAGTTCATATTATCAGTTTTTGTATTCAAAAATCTAGATTTTAAAAAATGTTTCAGTTGTTAGATACCTATAACCTATAACAGCTAAGGAGTGGTCTAGTGGTTAGGGTGGTGGGCTTTGGACCTGGGAACTGAAGAACTGAGTTTGATTCCCACTTCAGGCACAGGCAGCTCCTTGTGACTTTGGGCAAGTCACTTAACCCTTCATTGCCCCATGTAAGCCACATTGAGCCTGCCATGAGTGGGAAAGCGCAGGGTACAAATGTAACAAAAAAAATTGCTTCTTCCATCCACTTTTACTCCAGGTCAATCCTTCTTTAGAGATTGACTAGGCAATTTCTGAATTGCCTGTGCATAGTCACTTTCAGTCACAGCCTTCTTCTGACTAAATGTCTTCATATCTTCAAGTAAATCACATTCTACCTGATGTTTGGCTTGCAGTTTTGTCATCTATTCAACTTGAATAATTTTCAGCTCTTGCATAACTTACTTTTCTTGGAGGAGGCTGTACGATGCTGCTGATAGGGTGAAAAGACACATAAATCCTTGTGAGTGTAGGGGAGATGGTGGGGCAGTGCAGTTGGGGGGGGGGGCTTGGCTTTGTTTGTTTGACTCAGGTTTCCCCAAGTCCCGGCGGTGGTGTCTCCCCTATGTACCCTCTCTCACACTTTTTCTTCTGTGATGTCTGTGGACTAGCTTCCCCCTCCCTCCTTCTCCACCCCGAGCAATGCCGTGGCACTCAGTCCATCCTTGGCTGCAGAACGAGAAGGGAAAAGTGCTAGAATCAGCTGCTTTCGGCTTTGTCTTCCCTCCAGAGTTACCCATTGACCCCTACTGGTTGGTGTAAGACAAAGACATGTAAATAATGGCTTTAGAACTATGAAAACAAGCATGTCTTATAAAATCTGATCTTGAATTTAGAATCCTTCTTATTATTCACTGATAAACTACAAGGACATCATGTAACTAATAGCAAAAGGCCCGATATTCAGCAAGAGTTAACCAGGCGGATACGGCTGCTGACCAATTAACTTGTGTCTCAGCAGATAACTGGTTATCGCCACTGAAAATACCCAGTTAGCACCAAAAATAAGGCCGGTGATTTTGGGGCTGTTTTGGGGGCATGTCCGGTTAAGTCCTTATATTCAGAACTTAACTGGCCAGGCTTAGTGGTCAAATAATGTTGCATAAAAAGCAGGCCTATCATTGCCTGCTAAGCCATGGCTGGTTTAAGTCTGAATATCAACTTAACCGGTCATGCACTAGCCAGCATCGAAAAACCTGGCTATTCAATTCTGGTTGCTGGAAATGGTCCGGCATTGAATATCGGGGTTGAATGCCAGCAGCAGGCAAATAACTACCTGCAGCCGGCTGAATATCGGGGGGGGGGGGGGGGGGGGGGAGGGGGGGAGTGTTTATTTATAAATATGGTACATAAACAAAAATGAAAACAGAAGCAACTAGAATGTGAAAGATCTTTAAAATACTTAGAATGGACAATAATCAGGTGTCAGTTGGAATAACAAACAGTCCTAAGGCAAATGCCATGTAACCTGGGTACATTGTGGAATTCTCCTCCTTCATGAGGACAACAAATGGTTGCCCTGACACAGGCTGTGCTTACACTTCCAGTGCTCTGGAGTTCAGAAGCTATGATGCGTTCTGAAAAGTCTGATGATGTGTCATCTTGCCACAGCAGGTGCACTTTTATATCATTTTGACATCACCAATATGCTTGATGACTTGATATCATTGATATATGTGATTGGCTTGTGTCTTTTTGTGTGGCTAAATATACCATACTGACCAAGGGTTCTTATCTAAGGCTGCCCATGTTCCTTTTACTTGCATCATCCAGATTGCAATCTAGCTGGTTCCATCAGGATCACAGTCTCTGTTCTTCAGAGAGGCATGTCTGGGCAAGAGTCTTTAAATTCTGTTAGCAGCATAGGTTATACCACAAGTCTGGTATAATCAAACTCTGTAATATACTGTTTATATTGTAGCAGGGACTCTTACCCCTACAGGCTCTCCTACTCTACTTCCTCTTATTTCCCAATATTTCACTAACTCTATTCCCATTCTCCCTCTTCTTCCATCCAGCATCTCCCCTCTTTCTCTCTCACCTTTCTATCTAGCATCTGCCCTCTGCCATCTTTCTCTCCCCTTCCATCTAGCATCTTCCCTCTTTCTCCCCATCCATCCTGTATCTGCTTTCTTTCTCTCCCCCTTCCATCCAACTTCTGCTTTCTTTCTTTACCCCCTCTTTCTCTATCCCATCCAGCCAGCATTTGCCTTCTTTCTCTTCCCCATTCCATCCAGCATCTATACTCTTTCTCTCCCCTTCCATACAATGTATTCCCCCTTTCTTCCCTTTCCACCCAGCATCAACCCTCTTTTTCTCGCCCTTCTATCAGCATCTCTTTCCTCTCTCTGTCTCTCCCCCCTCACCTAGACACCCCAGCCACTGCTGCTCCTCTACACTAGCAACGGCAAAACAGCATAGATTGTCACAGGGCCCAGTCTGTATATGTGTGGCTGCTGGCTCTGCCTCGGACCAGGAAGAGGATATCAGAAAGGGTGGGATCAGTAGCTGTACATATAGAGACTGGCAGACTGAGACCTCATGATGGCTTTCTATTATTTTGCCACTTCTGCTGGTGGTGTCATTAGGGAGGCGGGGTGGTCTTGGTGACTTTGTTGCATAGCAGTTTTAAAAAAGACACATAGCCATGCAGCTTAGAGGAAGCAGTGGAATTTGGTTATGCCTGTCCCTCCCCCTCTTCTCTGCTAAGAGCCTTACTTGCCCTATTTGTCACCTTATTCATTTTAATGATGATTCTTTTCTTTCCTATTAGCTATCGCCTTGGGTGAATCTCTTCATAAAGACGGTTAATAAATCCCAATAAATAAATATATAATACCAGCTTTGCATTGACATTATTTTTGTACCAATAACTCTTTTTATTACAATAAACACTTTTAGTATATTGTCTGTTTGCCACAGGCGCATCACAACCACAAAGTATTTTTAAAGACCAATTACACATTCATTGAAACAATGTTTAATTGAAGCGATTTCCTATCACTATTCTCAAACTCTGTTTCAGACGCATTAACATCTCTTAACCCCTGAGGCAGGCACTTAGTACCAAAACATGGTACCATGTCAGGTGTTGCATGTTATTGCACAAATAAAGTGTTTTCATGTTTTATGATCAATCTGTGTACCTGGTTTTTCTCAAGCCACTTTCCCACTGTAATTTGTTGTATCAATAACTCAGTATGTAGAGTTCAACACAAGCTGCATTATTCAATTTGCATAATAATAAAGTACTTTACATGCATTTTCATGATTTGTGTCTCACTATATACAGCCTGTGGTGATTTAAACTACAATGTAGCAGTAACATAATGCATAATTTTGTCATTTACTGCACAATAAGAAAGTACATAAGACCATAAGAACGTAAAAGTAGCCATACTGGGTCAGACCAGTGCTCCATCTAGCCCAGTATCCTGTTTTCCAAACAGTGGCCAAGCCAGATCACAAGTACCTGACAGAAATCCTAATTGTGGCAACACTCCATACTACAAATCCCAGGGCAAGCAGTTGCTTCCCATGTCTGTTTCAATAGCAGACTATGGACTTTCCCCCCAGGAATTTGTCCATATCTTTTTTAAACCCAGAAATGCTAACCACTGTTACGACATCCTCTGGCAGATAGTTCCAGAGCTTAACTATTCATTGACTGAAAAAATATTTCCTCCTATTTGTTTTAAAAGTATTTCTATGTAACTTCCTCGAGTGTCCCCTAGTCTTTGTACTTTTGGAACAAGTAAAATATCAATTTACTTCTACTCGTTCTACACCACTCAGGATTTTGTAGACCTCAATTATTTCTCTCGTCATCCATCTCTTTTCCAAGCTGAAGAGCCCTAACCTCTTTAGCCTTTCCTTATACGAGAGGAGTTCCATCCCCTTTATCACTCTGGTTGCTCTTCTTTGAACCTTTCTAATTCTGCTATATCTTTTTTGAGATACGGCGGCCAGAACTGAATGCAATACTCAAGGTGTGGACGCACCATGGAGCGATACAAAGTAGATGCCATGTGTTATTCCCTTAACACACATTAGTAACTACCCCTCTAAATCAGCAGCAGCTAGATTGAAACTGTGGACATTTAAGCCAATATTGGAACAGAAATACATGTTGATTCATAAGGTAGATGCATATTTCACAAAGTGCATGTGTAAATTGCAGCTCTACCCCAGAACATATAAATAAGTGGGTTATATAAATGTACATGCCAGCTTGGCACCATTTTTATAAGCATAACACCTAGAATAGGGGGGATGGGAGTTGATATACCACTATTCTGGGGTTACAATCAATATGCAGGTATGTATTTTGTACCTTGGGCAATGGAGGGTTAAGTGACTTGCCAAGATTCATAAAGAGCTGCAGTGGGAATTGAACCCAGTTCCGCTGCACTCACCATTAGGCTACTCCTCCACTCTAATTTTATAAAAGTCCTTTGAAAAGTTTACAAAATTATCTGCAGCCCCCCCCCCCCCCCCCCCATTGTATAAAAGCTATGCATTAAAGAAGAGGAGGAAGCTTGAGCTGAACCCGAAGTTATCTGGAGAATGGTGAAATTCAACCACTTTCCAGGTAACTCATATACATAGGTTAGGTCAGCAAAAAAGCAAGTCTAATTTATGCTGTGAAGCAACATTGTGGTCACTGCATAAAAGGCATATTCAGCAGTGTCTTATTATATAAATAGAAGGGGGATTCTATATATGGTGCCTAAAAAATTCACATGGAAAACATTTTTACCTAAGCATATTCTATAAGCGGCACCTAGATTTAGGTGCAGTATATAGAATAGACTTAGTTAATATCCCAGCACCTAAAACTACGTGCATCCATTTATACCAATGAAAATGTGGCATAAATCCCAGCGTATAGATTTAGGCACGGAGGCCATATTCTATAACTATGTGTATAAATTTGGAACACCCATGAAATGCCCGTTTCCCTACCCATAATCATACCTCGTTTTGTCTGCGCATGTTAGAAGTTAGACGCAGTTTGTTACAGAATACACTTAGTGAGTTGTGCGTGTAAATTCTAATTATTGCCAATTAGTGCTCATTATTGCTTAAGTGGTATTATCCACACTAATTAGCTTGTTAAGCCAATTAAGTTATGCACATTGTTATAGAATTCACCTGGATTTCGACACAGATCTCTAGGTACGCTATATAAAATCCCAGGACTAGCACATCCAAATATGCAGATTAAGTAAAGTGTCGCCTTCAGTGTTTTATTTTTTTCCTGCAGCCATCACCTTTGAATATCAGGCCCAATGTGACTGGATAAAAACATGCAAATACTTGGTAAATAGGTATCCATTAAGGGCTGGATTCAGTAAATGGTGCTGAAAAATAGACACTGGGAAAAATCAGTGCTCAGTGCTGTACTAGAAAGGGCACTCTGGGATGAGCATCCTTTATAGAAGAGCGCCTAGTGAGGATTCCCTGTCCAACTTTGGGTGTGAGGAATTAGGTCAGCTAAAATCTGGTATAAATCCTGCCATGCAAACTGGGCATGGATCTCTGGAATTCTATAACACTGAGCATTGGTACGATCATTTTTCACCAAGGAGACTTTTGCATGATACTTCCTCATCTTGACTAATGTAATGTGCTATATTTGAGGTTTTGTTCTAAATAATAATAAAAAGCTTCAACTAATACAAAAAATTGATATGAGAGTAATTTTTAAAATAAATAGGTTTACTAATGTTTCGGGTTATATGGCGAGTCTACACTGGCTTCCAGTAGTTGAACGTGTTTCATTCAAAGCACTTTGCTTGTTGAATCAGATTGTTTATGGCTCCAATTCACATTTGTTAATAAGCATGGTTTCTAAGTCTTTATTTGGTCATTCTTCAAGATTGGTTAAACAACGTATTATCTGCCTTTGTCTTCTGGTAAGATTCAGTTCCATAGGGTATTTAATACTATCTATGCAGTTATTGTTATTCCACTATGGAACGTTCTTCCACTAACCATCAGAGTTGAGAGAAATTATTTGAAATTCCATAAACTGCTGAAAACACATTTTTGAAAGTTGTTATTAACTATATTACTTGCTTGTTTAATTATTTGCTTATGCTTAGATTGTGTTATGTGAAACTTTAGGGTTACTCCCAACTGTACATTGCATTGAACCCTTGGTTTTAGGGTTTTTAATTAGCATAATATTGACATTGATATCTTTTGAGAATGCCCCTGGTTTGTCTATGACCATCCCTTGGCCATGCCCTCTTTTGGGTTGTGCACTATAGGATTTGGGTGCCCAAGCTTATAGAATAGCATGCAGCCGGATGTGCACACAACTCTTAATTGTTGCCAATTAATGTCAATAATTGTTAGCATCCAATTATTGTTAATTGGCTTGTTAAGTTGTATGCGTATCTCTGGATTGCTCCCAAATTTGGGTGTTGATATTTGGGCGCCCTTTGCAGAATCAGGGGTTGAGTCCTTCTCCTTTCCCTATCCCTTTTATAGACTGGCATAGTACTGTACAGATGTTAGAGTGACGATGTAATGAATTTGGACAAAAATTGTATTTTAGACCATCACAGCTGTCAAAATCATTACTGGCAGGATTTACTAAGTTTTCCTGCAGTTAACACATTTTCTCCACTGTGGTATGGCACACTACATTGGCTTTGATTACATTTTATTTTGAGACTGGAAACATTCCTCTGCATAAGTTAGGCATGCATGAACCTAGAAGTAATGCCGGTTTAGTCCATTTTTAATACTATATTCCAAAATTAGTAAACAAAGAACTGTTAACAGACAGGTGAAATATTATGGGCTTAAGTCACTCAAATTAATATTAGCCTCTGGAGGGTGAAAAGAGCCAGATCCTGAATAACTGCTATGAAGATATTTGAGAAATAGATTTTTGCCAAGGTCTAAAGGATGAGAATCAAAGAACACAGGAAGAAGAGGCACCATACATTCTGCCCATAAACACCAATTTGCCCAAATAAATGCACATTTTCATTTCCCAGAGCTCAAAAACCTTAACTTATTTACCTCTGCTCCATGTTGACATACTCCCATTACTTCTCAATGGGAAATGTTTTCACTTTTACCTTTTGCGTATGCAATGCTACAGGTAAAATAGGAGTGATAACTATTTTAAGACGTTTTCTTCTACACTGTGGCATAATTCATAAACATGTTTTATCAACTGTATTTTGTATTTTAACTTTGGCAAAGGATTGCAGTTCCACAGTCAGATTTCATGATTCAGTTTTGCTTGTTCTACCAGGAATAAAATCTCATCATCATACTCTAACACTGTAAAAATCTGATCTATTATATGCAACATATTTTTTCATATTACAGATATAGAGATAGTTGTTCAAAAGATTTGCTCAGGTTTGGGAGTTGCCTTTCAAAGTTCAAATTTCACTTTCCCCTCCCCATCTTACTCAGCAAATATATGGCGTCTGGCCAAATCATTGCCTGCATAAAATTTGCCCATTCTGGGGTGTGTGACAAAACTTTATCCAGTCAGAGATGACAATCAGCCCTGGCCAGATAAAAAGAGGCAATGAACTCTGTCCACATAAAGGCTGTCCTAAAGTCATCTGGATAAATTTGGCCCAATATATTAAGGGGTCCTTTTACAAAGGCACACTAGTGTTTTTAGCATGTTCTAAAAATAAGCATGAGTTAAAAGTTAGAGATGCCTATATATTTCTATTTACCAACATTTTCAAATGATTCCCAAGCACACTAACAATTTATATGTTTAAAATAATCATATATAGTATGTTGTAGAGGATTTTTAGACCTACTGCATCTAGGCTGCTGAATCTATGATTCTTTATGTAGTCAGATGCAAATCCTCATTGATCCTCATTGGTCTATGTAATGTTTTTCTATCTGTTTTCTATATTCATATAATTTTAAACACATTTTTCCAATTTTGTTTCCCATTTCCTTAGTTCTTCTTCATATCTCATATTCATTTATCACAACATTCTATACAACTTCTTCATTACTTAACTGGCAGCAGGATGCTAAACGCGAATTTCACCCACTAAGTTGTTAAATTGCAAGAGGATTATGAAAAATTACAAGAAGACCTTACGAGACTGAGAGACTGGGCATCCAAATGGCAGATGACGTTTAATGTGAGCAAGTACAAACTGATGCACGTGGGAAAGAGGAACTCGAACTATAGCTATGTAATGGAAGGTTCCACATTGGGAGTCACCGACCAAGAAAGGGATCTAGGTTCATTGTTGATGATACATTGAAACCCTCTGCTCAGTGTGTGGCGGCGTCTAAGAAAGCAAATACAATGTTAGGTATTATTAGGAAAGGAATGGAAAACAAAAATGAGGATGTTGTAATGCTTTTGTATCACTCCATGGTGTGACCACACCTCGAATATTATGTGCAATTCTGGTCACCACATCTCAAAAAAGATATAATGGAATTAGTAAAGGTATAGAGAAGGGTTACGAAAATGATAAAGGGGATGGGATGACTTCCCTATGAGGAAAGGCTAAAGTGGCTAGGGCTCTTCAGCTTGGAGAAGAGATGGCTGAGGGGAGATATGATAGAGGTCTATGAAATAATGAGTGGAATGGAACAGTAGACATGAATCACTTGTTTACTCTTTCCAAAAATACTAGGACTAGGGAGCACGCAATGAAGCTACAAAGTAGTAAATTTAAAAGAAATCGGAGAAAAATATTTCTTCACTCGATGTATAATTAAACTCTAGAATTTGTTGCCAGAGAAAGCAGAGTTTAAAAAAGGTTTGGATAGCTTCCTAAAAGAAAAGTCAATAAGCCTTTATTAAAATGACTTGGGGGTAATCCACTGCTTACTTGTAGGATAAGCAACATAAAATGTATTGTACTGTTTTGGGATCTTGGCAGGTACTTGTGACCTGGATTGGCCACTGTTGGAAACAATATGTTGGGCTTGATGGACCTTCGGTCTGTCCCTGTATAGCAATACTTGTGTACTTATGTACATATGTAATAACGGTTCTTAAACTATTTCAGCTATAACTCCTATCACTACTTTAATTTATTGGATAAACCACAAAAAACCCACAGGAGAACAATTTAAAGTCTACTAGGCACTTGGCTCAGCTCACGCTTTCCAAATGAATCATATTTGCTATCTATCCATAATTTGCATACAACCTGTTAATGTGCAGACATCTCCTGCCCAATGACAGGTCTATCAGAGGTTCCAACTGATCTGTCCTTGATCAGTTAGCACAGCTGCAAGAATGGACAGAGGGACTGTCATGCAGAATGTACAGTGTCTAGTGTAGCCTTTAGCTACAAGAAGACTGCCCATGGAGGTAGTCCAGAGTCCTAGGCAAATGTTTGTAGGAGAAACAAAATGGCTGTATGCCAAAGTACAATGCAATTTGTCATGCAACGCAGAATATTCCAAGAAAGGTATATACAAGCAGACAAGAGTGGGCTCTTCCCCTGTCCCACTCCAGCAGTTTTAGATCTGTGTTGTCTCCAACAAATCAATTCTCGTTATTGGTGGCACAAGAGATTGTTGTTGCCAAAAGAACCAATTAGGGTGAAAGTATCAACATGCATCCACAGACAGATTCTCTCTGACACAGTATACAGAGGCACATCTGAAATCCAATGTTGTGACTTGGCTAAAGAGTTTGCACTGATAATGGCTGTCTATAGGTTCCAAGTCTCACATCCGGATTGATCAGGTGCATAGCAATGAATAAACAGTAGCACAGGACCTTCTCTGTCCTTGGCTTATGAAACCAAGCCTGTAAGCAATACAGTTCCAAGCTTGTGCATAACTATCACACTAAGCAGGTTGGTGGACCTGCATAGTTAGGTTTCCAAGATCCTCAGGAGCTTAGCCTAGAATGGGTTGCAGAGCTGGTGTTGGAGGCGGAGCTAGTGTGGGCAGACATATACAGTCTGTGCTGGGGCTGGTGGTTGGGAGGGGGGACTAGTGCTGGGCAGACTTATCGGTCTGTGCCGGGGCTGGTGTTGGGCCGGCGGGGATAGTGCTGGGCAGACTTATACGGTCTGTGCCCAGAGCAGGTGGTGGGTGGCAGGGATAGTGCTGGGCAGACTTATCGGTCTGTGCCAGAGCTGGTGGTTGGGAGGTGGGGTTGGTGGTTGGGAGGCGGGGATAGGGCTGGCCAGAATTATACGGTCTGTGCACTGAAGAGGACAGTACAAATAAAAAAGTAGCACATATGAATTTATCTTCTTGGGCAGACTGGATGGACCGGTGCAGGTCTTTTTCTGCCGTCATCTACTATGTTACTATATGTACTATGATTTCCAGTCTATGTAGGTTCAGCTGAGGTTCATTCTGTACTTAGATTTACACATGAAAATTGACCAGGCTGTATGCCCCTCAGGTGGTGGAAGCAGTCAGTGAGCACAAGGCCTGAGTCAAGTGCACTCATAGGATCTGCCTCCAACTCATGCACAGTTCTCTTTTAAATCAGGAAGACAGACTATGAGGGGTTAAGTGGGGCCTGTGAGTAAGTGATGGTTCTGGTCCCACACCCATGAACAACTAGTTACTAGAACTAGGAAGCACCTCAACGGATTTTCCTGATTTAAGAATGGTGATGTGAAGGAGATGTGATAGATACAAAGATGGAGAATAGTGGGAGAAGGATATAGAGGAGAGGGAAGGATCAAGCAGATCATTAAGGCCCAAGTAAAGGAGTGAATAGAGTATGGAGGCCCATGGAAAGGAAGAGAGGAGAACTGATTTCAATGATACATGAAGACAAGTGCTTTCTTAAGGCAAACTGGGTACAAGTTTCTAACTTGTACAGTATAGTATTTCCCATATACTACTGGTTACCAGAGGTGGACTTCTATCATTTCACATGGTTTAAATACAATTTTCTCACCAAACTGCAAACATAGAATAAGAACAATTACAATAAACTGTATAATATGCCTTGCCATTATATGAAAAGCTCATGCATTACTTTTTGTACTTTCTAAGAATGGAATGTTTAAAAAGGCAGTGGGCCTGATATTCAGCACTATTTAACCGGCCAGGAATGGCTCCTGGCCGGTTTAAATAGCACTTAGCTGGCTAAGCGCTAATATTCAGCATGAGATAGCCAGTTATCGCCACTAAATATTACCGCTTAGCGACTCTGGCCAGCTAAGTTTAGCAGACAAATTGGACTGTGTAAATAGTAGGGCTGCATTTGATTAAAGGTGATTAAAGGTATGTTGTTTATTAATTATTTTTTCTATTCAGTTCCTTGTGACTCTGGACAAGTCACTTAACTCTCTATTGCCCAGAGTTACAAGGAGCCACAGTGGAAATAAATAAATACATACATACATACCTTAATCGCACGATTAATTGCAATTAAAATTCTTAGCAAAATGCAACCCTACTATTTCTGCGGTCTGATTTGCCTGCTAAACATACTTTTAATCACACTATTAATCATGATTACACATTTTAATCAAAATATAGCCCTAAATAAATTAAAGAATAAAAATAATGAAAAGATATGAAATACAAACTACAAATTGACAAATTACAAATTAAAGAATCTAAAACAGCAGGCAGAATAACTATAAACAGCTTTATAGTTTTCACAACCTACTCAGAAATGTAGCCCTAATAAACAGCAGTCCTGTCTTTGCCCCTGAATATTCAGTTTGAACCGGCCAAAAAAAACCTGGATATTCAATGCCAGACACTGGATATGGCCCAGTATTGAATATCTGGGATCAGCACTGGAGTCAGTGGCTAACTGCACTGTCTGCTTCCAGCTGAATATTAGGGGGTCTGTGTCTATCTTTCCGTCAAACTAGAGCAAAATAACTCTTCAAAGAAGGAAAGGAAATTCACTAAGGACCCTGTTTGCTATTTCATGTTGGAGGTGTGTTACCTTAGCATGCGCTGTGTAGATGCCCATAATATTCCTATGGGCATCTACATGGTTAGCGCATACTAATTTTTAGCAACGCTAAAAACGCTAACGCACCTTAGTGAACTAGGCCCTAAATTTGGCTTACTCAAGGGAAATGGAATATGGATGAATTTGAAAACCAGAAACACTGGGTCATTATTTGAATTTTCAGAAGGCATTTCTGCCATCATTTGCTGTATTTCTATGTTTGATACAGTCCCTTAAAAGAGGATTAAAAAGTTATGGGATAGAAAGCAGTCTTACTTTTTGAAAGATAGGAAGCGAACAGCTGGACTAGATGTCAGGCTTCCTAATGAAAAGAGACACATGATGAAAAGAGTGCCTCATGGATCTGTGCTAGAACTGATGCTGTTTAACATATTCAATCTGGGAAAAGAAATAATAAGTGAATTAATCAAATTTTCAGATGACACAAAAATATTCAAGTACTTAAAATACAAGCAGACCATGAGGACCTGCAGAAGGACCTTGACAGACTGGAGAAGGAAGCATCAGAATAGCAGATGTAATGTCAGCAGTGAGAATAAAAGCAGTATGGCAGCTTAAGAGGCTCAAATGAAGTTTTATTGAGAGTCAATCAAATAAAAAAGTGTTTCCAGGAGCATATATCTAGACTTAAAAACCAATTGAAAAATAACTCAATATGTTTCAGCATCCACATCGGGACCTGCTCGGGGTGGTGAACGTTACATTTATGGTGAGTCAGATAAAAAATATATCCACCTATAATAAATAAAAATACAATCAGTCATTGAACTAAAGAACTTCAGAAATAAAGACCAACTAAAAGAACTTTAGAAACAAAGAAAAACAACATAAAAGGTGAATATGTGTTTACCTTTTGGAAGGTACCACTTGACATAGAAAAAGAACCCTTAAATGATATTGCAATAACCTGCATTAAAAAAAAAAGCCACAATTAAAAATCTCTGATGACAATAAAAATAAACTGCTTAACTAAGGGACATATAAGATTATCTATCAGTCAGAACCTCTAGCTAATTCATAGAAAAGAGGTCTGAGAACAAATTTTCATCTATAAAAAACAGTGCGAGAGAGGATTTTTGAGGTGATATACTTTACATAGGGGCCTTTTTACCCAATTGGTGGTAAAGGTGGCCCATGGTGGTGTTGGCTAATGGAATTGCTGTGCACCGAAAACTGTTTCCTCTAAGCTAAGCGGGAGTCCTCCATCTACAGTCCTGCAACTGGGTGGTGCTGTTTCACTATCACAATTCAATAGCAAGGGAGAGGCAAGCTCTGCAGGATTCCAGGGAACCTGCCTGTCCCTAGTGATTGAAAACACAATATTGATAGATCACTTTACACTGGCAGCAGCGCAGTTGGAGGATACTTGCTCAGCTTAGAGGGAACAGTGGCACTAAGGCATCTGTTATCACCACTGTAAAAGGCCTTTTTTTTAAAGGGCCAGTAAATGGCCGTGTGGTAATTAAAAAATTGAATGCAGCCATTTACTGCTGGAACCCTTACTGCCTCCTATTTAGGAGGTGATGAGGGCTTCTGGCGGTAACCCGGTGGTAAATGGGCAGCACCAATTTCTGGTGCCAGAAATGGTGCATGGGAGAGCCGAAACTACCACCAGGCTCGATTTGCCACATACCAAGATGGCATTAGCCCTACCCGCTGTTTAATAAAGAACCCCATAATCAGACAGTGTTCATACTTAGCCTGGAAAGCTCCATAGCACTGCACTGTAGACAGGTCAATTAGCTGAATAGTGCCAATAAAAAATATTTTCCAACCAAGTCTCAAATGAACCATATGTTTTAATCTACAGATTCTATGTACCATAAAACTAACAATATTAAAAAAAAAAACCCACACCATGTTTTAAGCTTAAACCAGTCCTAAAAACAAATTGAAAGGAAAAGAAATCCCAAATAAAAACTGATTTTTAAAAAAAAAGTGTTTTTACCCACAAAGCAGCTTTCCCAGCTTGTAGTATTGTGCCCAAAATGAATTCTGAGTCATAAAATGCCATGTTCCTGCTGAAAACATCATCAATGATATTGCATCACCTTAAAATGCCAAAAAAATCACTAAAAGTATTTTTTAAATCACAGCAATAAAAAAAAAAAAGGGGAGGCCTCCTCATGGCCACCAGGTTCCAAAATGACTGCTGAGACCTCTACACATATTGTGGTATTATCAATAGAGCTTCAGTGGCTACTTTGGAGCTCAGCGCGCTGCAAGGCAGGAGTGAGCATTGCTCCTACACCACCAGACATTAGGAACCCCAGTAAACCCAGGGGACTGGGATGGGGGTGCAGGTGTAGGTGTCCTTGTCGCCCAACATCTATTTTTTGAGGACCTTGGGCCTTAAGGGCGGAAGGTGTTGGGAGAGAGGTTGCCCCGTAGCTGGGCTCATGTTCACATATGGGGCTTCCTGGGGGAGGGGGAGGTTGCGTTAGGTGAAGACAATTGGGGGTCTGGTGATGGTGGAGAGGGTTGTTGAAGACTGTCGTGAGTCAGGTGTATGCGGGGGTATTGTAGGTTGGCGGGGGTGGATGAGGGCTAGCATTGAGGTAGGACTGTGATATGGGGGGGGGGGGGTGCATTGTTTGGATCAGGAAGCAATGATTTTAAAAGGCTACTACCACATGTTTTCTCCATGTCCAGCTTTTCTAAAATCACTGTTCACTCTGGATATGGAGGTGCTGGGACGTTCAGCCTTGCCTCCTGTTCTACAAGAGGCTTTATGTTTGCAGAGCTTTACTCTTCAGGGATCTTGTTTTACTGTTTCTGGGATCTTGCCAGGTACTTGTGACCGGATTGGCCAGAATGGAAACAGTATACTGGGCTTGATGGACCTTCAGTCTGTCCCAGTATGGCAACACTTATGTTCTTAAAATAAGGGATAGAGATAGGGGATAGGACTTGATATATCATCTTTCTGCTGGTTACAATTAAAACAGTTTACATATTATATACAGGTTCTTATTTTGTACCTGGGGCTATGGAGGGTTAAGTGACTTGCCCAGAGTTATAAGGAGCTGCAGGTTCTCAGGCCACTGCACTAACCATTAGGCTACTCAGTATGGGAATTCTACATGTCCTGACATGGCTGTTGGAATTCCCCTCTGCACATTCTTTCTAAAATGCCACGTCTATGTGTCTTTTGTATAATACTAGGGGCAATGAGGCAGAAATTGTGCCTATATTGAAGGTGCAGAAATTTATTCCTGTTTGAGAAAAGGTATAAATGTTCACACATAAGCACACAAATATAATCCCACATTCTCTTTACACATCCACTAATATAAAGTCATTTTCTTTAAGGAAAAAGATATTCAGATCTTACAATACAAATGCTGCAGAATCAGCTTTTCTCAAGCAGCACTTTGTGAATCATTATTGATCCAAATTTTTTGAACTGGTTCTTATAAAGTAAAATATAAGCTACTTAGCTTCCAACAGCAGTCAGAACTATCTTTTAGAATCAGTGTTAAATAGTCCAACAAACCTATATGCACAGTGGGAGTAACATAAATCACTCAAAAACAACCCTATGCTCTTAAATCTCTTCAATCACCCTTATAAAAAGTGGATAGAAGCCTCAGCAGCAACTCGTTTCACACAGGTGTCTATACCTGAAGTATATGGCGTCTTAGTAAAGTACCTATCGCCATGACGCAGCATGGCTAACCATGTTGGTGCGGGTCCAAGTGCAGTTGTTTGAAAATATAAAAAGAAGTTTTAAAGTTTAAAGTTTTTTTTAATAAAGCGGCGGTATGCCCAACGCAGGCTTACCACATGCTAAATCTGAACTACAGTCAGCCCAATGAGGCCTCCGTCGGTAGTTCTGGGTCAAGCACATACCATTTCTGGTACTCTGAAAAATTTTAATGTTTTTCTAGAGTGGCAGTGTGCCGTGCGCTGCCTGGTTACCGCCTGGTTATTGCGAGAACCCTTACCGCCATCTCAATGGGTAGCAGTAAGTGCATCCCACTACATGGCCATGCAGTAAGTGTTATCTTATCACATGGCCATTTTGGGTGCTTTTTACCTGCTGCGGTAAAAAGGGCCCTGGCGACCAGGAAAAATAGCCCTGCTGCTACCACAGGCCCCTTTTCCTGCAGCTTAGTAAAAGGACCCCTACGTTTCTAAATTTTACTGTATACACTAATGTTAGAGACACCCATAGGAATATATGAGTGTCTGTAGCATTAGCACATGCTAATTTTTAGTGCACGCTAAAAAGTTAGCACACCTACAGCACGGCTTAGTAAACAGGGCACCAAATGGACTTCTTAAGTCAAATTAGATAACAATTGCGCCTTGACCTTTGCAGAATAGTTCTTTAGCATATGCCATTAAAGCTGATACAATGGTTTCAGTGCTGTAACTTTTTCTAAAACCAGATTAGGAGGAATGCAAAATGTCACATTTTTGAAGATAACTATCTACTTGTTCAGTCACGTAACCCTCCATGATCTTAACAAACAAAGGAATGGACACAATTAGTCGAAAGTCAATCATATCAGATACACTCAACTTCAAATCCTTAGGTGTACATAAGAACAAAATAGTAGCCACACTGGGACAGACCAATGGTCCATCTAGAACAATGTCACATCCAACAAGAGGAAATTTCCCAGACATTTAATGAAAATTAAGCCACTGAATAAGAGCCATAGTGTTGGAGAAGTGTATGGATGTTTGTCTTTCATAAACATCTATACAACAAAATGATTTAGCATATTTTATAAATAAAAGTTTCACATGTGAAAATTGTATCTCATCAAATTGCAACCAGATTCTATCAACTGAAACAAAAATAGAAACATAAAATGATGAAACACAGTAAAAATTAAATAATTTAACTGGTTTCTAACTAACTGAATCTGAGTTTGAAAATAAGTGGCAGATCAGAGGCAGATGGAGAAATAGAGTTCCAGGTGTTACAAGTTGGTTCACATTGGTTAACTGATCAAGTAAGAAAATAATTTCTTATCATCCGATCTAACACTCCCAACTACCTTAGATTAATACTCTCTCCTCTTCTTGGTCAGTAAAAATGTATATTCATGAATCTTAGTTCGCCATGTATTTTTATTCTTTAGGGTAGGGGAACATCTCCATAATCGCTCTAATCTTCTACAGGAACGTTTTAACAGCATAAGTTCCTGGATCAAACCATTTCTCTGAATTTCTACAGGCTTTCAATCTATATTCAACTGGAGCTAATGTATGAGAATTTTTCCACATATAGAGTTCCAGCTTTCAAAAAAGTTATCATCAGAAAAAGAAACAGAAAGAAGCTATCAGCTTCCTTCCAGAATTCGTCTGGATTAACCTTCTCTCTATAGTAAGAAGAATGTTGAGAAACAAATATTTTCTTAGATACTTCTCTCCAAGATAAAGTGAGATCTAATAATAAATGATCCAACCATGGAAGAGCTGTAAGAGAATAAAGACAGTGAGACACATCCCTAAAGGTAGTATTAATGCTAACAAATCCAGTGACGGCCTTTATCATGAGTGGGAGCACTGAACAATCGCTGTAATGCAAATGCCTCTCTAAAGAGCCAAAACCTTCATAATCTGGGAATCAGAGACTAAGGGCCATTTACTAAGTCGCGCTGTAGGCGCACTAACTTTTTAGCGCACGCTAAAATGATCATGTGCTAACACTCAAGACACCCATAGGCTAATATGGGTGTCTCTAACATAGCACGTGCTAATTGCTAGCACACACTAAAAAGTTAGCACGCCTATAGCGTGGGCTTAGTAAACAGGGCCCTAATTCTAAATGAAGATTAAGGTCCCTGAGTAAAAAAGTGAAATCATGAGATACAGAAAATTTAGCATGAACTCATAAAATTATCTTCTGCATCAGACCATTTCTCAGAGGAACATAACATAATACACGGCATAATGAGTCATCAAATGATTCAACCTTAATTTCACAACTAATAATTCAAGAGATGGAGAACTAATAGAATCTAGGAGCCTTCACATAAAAAATCTCTCTATATAAAGGCAACACCAACGTTCTATGAAGCCTCCAGCCGAAGTGTGAAGGAGGCGAGATATCCGTTTCCCTATGAGTGTCTGCCCCGCCCTCTCTGTAACACAGTCAGTGAAGGAAAACAGCAGAGCATGAAATCAATCGCTGGCTCTGTAACAGTGAAGGACTCAGAGGGGGGAGGGGAGAGGGGAGAGAGGCCAGAGGGCAGGGAACACACACACTCCCACATGCACACAGAAGAAAACATTGCTAGCCCCCGTTTCATTTGCATCAGAAACGGGGCTTTTTTACTATGTGATCTATATAAAATAGCAAGACCTTCACACCCTTCAGTTCGCCCTAGATTAGTGCATAAGTTTATATCCTAAGGACATTAATAGTACTTAAATGTATAATTCTTAATGGTAAGTGTGATATGGGCATATTACACTATAGATTACACAATTATTTGTGCCACCCAAAAAGCAGGTATAATTGGATGTTCCATGTATAACCGTATATTCAGTAGCACTGCATCAATGGTAGCCACACTGAAAATATGTAAAATTAAATATCTCCATTAAATAGTCCAAATTATACCCTGCCATTTGCTGAATATTAGAAGCTCATGTATATAGGACAAAAGAATTTTGTATGGGTTTTCTTCTTTAATTTTTCAATATTCAATAATATCCAATTTAATATATCTGTTCTGTAAGAAACCATGAGTATGTTTGACATTTCTCATTAAAACTTTAGTAGAATGTTATTTAAAGAGCACTTCAAGTTGTGCCAACATGCTTTCTAGAATTTACTTTGTTATACACTTCTTGACCTCCAGTTATTGTAGCAGTATCCAGCTGGGTTTTGCTCTATTTACGTTGACATTTACTTATTAAATTCTATTTTGAAAGAAAAGCTTTCCTCTTGTCAGCTAGAGTCATGTAGGTCTCAAGTCAGTGTCAATCATAACCATGGAGTTTCTACTGCACCGTATCAAGGGCACTTTACATATCAAATTCCACAGTACAAAAAATATGAAAACAGGAACAAGAGAAGAATGATTTAGTGAAAGTAATATAAACTAGTCTACCAGAAGGTGAGCCCAAATGAGGGAAGAGTCAAGACCATAGAAAATGGGGATGCGGAAGCAAGTAGACAGGGCAAGCTGAGAGGAAAAAGACACAGAATGCAAAGAATTGCCTCAGAGTATCTTTCAGCCTGAGCTTGCAATCTGCTGCAGCATGAATCTGGCTTTCGAATTTTCCAAACCTAGTTTTTATCACTTCCATAAGTAGAAAGGAGCTTTCTTGGAGATGAAGAAAACTTTTGGCTCAATTCCTGAGCCTCCAATGCAGCAGGGAGAAATAAAATTAGAAATCTATAGGGGAAAAATGCACACGGGAGGTAGCAAACCATCAAAATATTCCAAAAAGAGCACGAAACATGCAGTTTGCTATCAAGATAGCTAACCCAGACTGTGGGGAGCTATGAAAATCTCACCATTTAAACAAATGAGGCCTCAAAACTCAAAGAGCAATGGTCTGATCACTCAAGAACTGTCCTGGTCACTACTATAGCTGCAAGTCTTTGGAGCAGTAGAGTATGATGGACAAGATCGAATGATGCTGAAAGGAATAAAGATACTACCAGAGCAATGAATCCAGCATCCAATTTGCTGTGGATCTCACTCAAAAGAGCAGCTAGTATTTTTTTCCATGCTGTATCCAGCACAAAACCCAGATTGCTATGGGTGTAGCACATTTACAGACTCAATGTATGACTGTTTGGAGAAAACAATACTTTCTCCCATGTGTGTGTTGGGGGGTGTCTGGTATCTGCCTACTGAAGGGTGGGAGATCTTTGTTGAAGATCAATGTCGCCTTCGGCACCTAACCTTTATGCCTCTATTCAGGAAATCTAGACTGGCCCAATTTGACTGCCCTATTTGACTGACTGTACATTTGTCCTTAGATTGTAGCTCCTTGAGCAGGGACTGTCCTTCTCTGTTAAACTGTACAGCGCTGCGTAACCACTAGTAGCGCTCTAGAAATGTTACAGTAGTAGTAGATATCTGGGAGGGGTAAGCTCGGGAGATAAAGGGACTTTCCTAGATGGCTGGAGGGCATCTTTGAGGAATGGATATCCTTTCTGCAGGGAATGGGTTCATATGGCATTTACTTTTACCAGCAGCTCCTTAAGAATGGCCCGAGGAGCATCAGATACATGTTGGTGGTCAGGGGCGTAGCTACCATTAAGCAAGCCCAGAAAAATGTCCAGGGCTGCTTAATGGTAGGGGCCACCTGTTGACTTCTGCTAACCAGCCTGCTTTGTCATCTCTCTGTCTCCGTTCCCCCCTCCTCCAAGGTCTGTTATCTGGTTCTCTTCCTTCCTATTGAATATGTGTATGGGTTCATATCATCCTGTAACCCCCCCCCCCCCCCCCAGTCTATCCACAAGAAGTTGCATCAGAGGAGTCCGGCCACTACAGAGGAAAGGACCTGGCAGGCTGGCCGCAGGTAGCCTACTTACATCGCTGCTGTTACCAGTTACCCCCATAATCTGGAGGGCTAACGAAGGGAGGGACTACAGGGTGATATGGACCTATGGGTGGTAGAATGGGGCTGCATAGAGATGTCAACCTGCAAAGTGGGAGTGGAAGAGAGAGATAGGGGACCCATGAGGGGGTGGTGTGGGAACAGAAAGAGGTGTTTGACCTGTGGAAGGAGGGGCAGCAGAGAGATCTCATTGATAGTGAGTGGAGGTGAGAAAGGAGAAGAGATGCTGGACCTGTGGGGAAGTGGAAGGAAGACAAGACCTGGACCAAAACGAGGAGGAAGAGAGGAGAGATTCTGGACCTGGGGGTGAAGCAGAGGGAGCCAATGAAAGAGAGAAAGAGACTAATACCAACCAGAAACAAAAAAGGGGGAAAGAGGCTGAATCAATTGTGAGAAGGAGAAACAAAATGTTAGACCGGGGAAAGGGGGGTCAGAATGTGAAAGGGAGGATGAGGTCCCTGGGTGGGAAGGGACCGGAGTGGCAGGAGAGAGACAGAAGGAGAGATACTAGCCCTTAGGTGAGATGGAGTGGGGTGTGGTGCAGGAGGAAAGGAAGAGAGAGGGGAGAAGCTGGACATGGGAGGGACAGGGACACAGAGAACTTGGGCATGGAGGGAGCATAGAGACAAAGACACAGAGGGGCATTGCTGTACAAAGGGGAGATTCTGGATAGGAGAAATAAGTGATCCAGAGACAAGATAGATAGTGGACATAGAAAGAGAAGAAATGTCAGAAAGACAGAACACCTTGGAAAGAGAGTTTTTAAAAAACCCAGAAAATCCAAAAAAGAGGACACTGGGACCAGAGCAATACTCAGACAACAAAGGTAGACAAATGTATTTTTTTCTGAATTTAGTAATTGTAATATGTCTGCTTTGAGAAGACTGTATCTGTGGTATCTTGTATTTCAGTTTCTATTTCTATTACTTGACAAGTTTTCTATATATATCTAGAATATGTTTACTTTTCCAGAGTTGGTTTACTGGAGCTCTGAACGAGTTTTCCCTCTCTTTCCAGTAAACCCTCCCTGAATGGCATAGAGGGTCTTTTACTAAGGCGCGCTCACGTTTTTGGCATGCACTAAAATTGTGGGTGCACTAAACGTTAGAGATGTCAATGCATTCCTTTGGGCGTCTTAACATTTAGCACACCCACAATTTTAGCACACACTAAAATGTGAGCGCACCTTATTAAAAGACGCCCATAATTAGGTGGGGAACAAGGGGAGCAGGTGCTCCGCCAAATGGATTTTGAATGAATCAGCACCTATGTGGACGAGCCCTTCAGCCTCGCACCGGCACCTATTTTACAAAAAGTCTGCACCCCCTGACATTAAAACCTGGCTACTCTTTTGCCCTCTTCCTCCCCCCACTGCCGCATCCCCACTACCTTCAGAGAGATTGTGTTTTAGGGGACCCATCTTATTTTTCCACCCGGAGCCTATTCAGCTATAGCTACGCCACTGGTTGTGGTCTGATGCTCCCTGGGAAGAGTAATGCCAGACTTGAAACGTTTAGTGCAAACTGTGCTATTCATTTACCGCAGGAGGTACTAACTTGTAGTACTGAGTTAGCACAGGTTAGTGACTCCATGGTATTTAAGCTCTGGTAAAGTGCTATATTTTACTGCATTCTTTCTCCTTCACATAAATTATGCAGCTGAAAATCTAGTATAACTGATCTGCTTCTTTTTAT
Organism: Microcaecilia unicolor; assembly: GCF_901765095.1. Lineage (NCBI taxonomy): Eukaryota > Metazoa > Chordata > Amphibia > Gymnophiona > Siphonopidae > Microcaecilia > Microcaecilia unicolor. The sequence continues at coordinate 102,155,122 of NC_044033.1, forward strand.
GAGATAAATGCCCTGTTGCATATTGACCTTAATAACTGTTAAATAGTCATTGTATTCTCACCTGTTAATCAAACCTCCTCTTCCTCATCCCCTCCCCCCCCAAAAAAAAAACCTCCTACAGTATCTTTAGGAACATCACTTTGAAGCACAGGACAATATACAATCTTCATTCCCTTCGACCCTCATGGTGCCTGATACACACCTATCTCATTCGACCACAATATATAACCCTTGTATTGTTATTAACCGACGTGGCGAATGCCTTACGGTACTATGAAGCCACATTGAGCCTGCAAATAGGTGGAAAATGTGGGGTACAAATGTAACAAATAAATAAAATAAATAAAAAACCTTTTTGAAAGAGTTGCTCCTGCTCAGATTCAGGCCTTTATAATTTTGCAGTAGATGGCAGTGTTGCTGTGGTACTGTGTTTCGTCACGTCAAAGAGCTTGCTGGCCTGTATGGAAATATTGTTTTTGTTTCACAAATAAGTTTTTTAAAAATATAGTTTAAGTAAAAATATGACGACACAGCTACATTATTCAATTCTTCATTAAAACCTGATTCACTTAGGGTTTTTTCCCACATACCCAGATTGGTGAAAAAAAAATCCAATGTGCATCAGTTTTAAGCACTGATGTATTACACATTTGCACACATTGTACTTTTCTCTTGCATTAAGTAAGAATATTACTGTGCAATGAAATAAGGTAATAGTTTGCCAAACCACCCATATGTTTTACCAAAACTACTAAATGAAAAAGCTTACTAATATCATGAGTAAACATAGAATTATGTGGGGAAAAAAAACCTGTAATTGCATAAAAGTGTGGTATAATATTGACATACAGAAGTCAATTCTATTAAACAGCTGCTAACATTTATGCACTGCCCATGCACATAATATGTAGAATTAGAACACATATGTGCATATATGTGCACAACAGCATGTAAATGCCAAAAATCTGCTGAAGTGCTATTCTGTAAATACATCCAGTGTACATATCCCTGGATTTTATATAGTGCTGTGTGCACAAATCTGGTCATATTTGGATTTGCCCATACAACTTAATTAGTAACAAGCCAATCAGTGCCGATAATTGCCAATTAACAAGCAATTATTGACACTAATTGGAATTAATTAGAATTTACACACCCATATTCTGTAACGTGATGCTGTGTAAATTCTAAGTCACATGGAGGGGCATAATCGAACAGCGGCCAGCCAAATAGCTGGCCAGCCATCTTCGGGGCCAGCGCTGCAAGTGGGCGGAGCCAACCGTAATTTCGAAAAGATGGCCGGCCATCTTTCTTTGCACTGATACGGTTGGGCCCGGCCAAATGTCAGAGTTCGCCGGGTTTGAGATGGCCGGCATCAGTTTTCATCCATAATGGAAAATAATGCCGGCGATCTCAAACCTGGTGAAATCCAAGGCATTTGGCCGTGGGAGGAGCCAGCATTTGTAGTGCACTGGTCACCCTGGCATGCCAGGACACCAACCAGGCACCCTAGGGGCACTTCTAAAAATTTGAAAAAAAACATAGCTCCCAGGTGGCGCTCCCTTACCTTGGGTGCTGAGTCTCCCCCAAATCCCTCCAAAACCCACTACCCACAACTCTACCCCATTACCATAGCCCTTATGGGTGAAAGGGGGGCACCTAAATGTGGGTACAATGGGTTTTGGAGGGCGCCCATTTACCACCACAAGTGTAACAGGTAGGGGGGGTGGCCTGGGTCACTTGTCTGAAGTGCACCTGCATCCACTAAACACTGCTCCAGGGACCTGCATACTGCTGTCATGGAGCTGGGTATGACATTTCAGGCTGGCATAGAGGCTGGCAAAAAATGTTTTTAATTTTTATTTTTTGGGTGGGAGGGGGTTGGTGACCACTGGGGGAGTAAGGGGAGGTTATCCCCGATTCCCTCCGGTGGTCATTTGGTGAGTTGGGGCTCCTTTTTGAAGCTTGGTCGTGAAAAAAAAAGGATCAAGTAAAGCCGGCGAAATGCTCTACAAGCCTGGCTTTTTTGTTTCATTATTGGCGAAGCCGGCCATCTCGTGAGCATGCCCCTGTCCCACCCCCGTCCCGCCTTCACTACCCTACCGACACGCCCCCTTGATGCTTCGCCAGCTCCGCGACGGAAAGCAGTTGAACCTGGCCAAAATCGGCTTTCGATTATACCGATTTGGCAGGGTTCAGGAGATCGCCGGCCATCTCCCGATTTATGTCGGAAGATGGCCGGTGATCACTTTTGAAAATAAGCTGATAGTTGAAAAGGAACATGGCCATGGGCATGGAATGGGCAGATCGTGAGTGTTTCTAAAATCTATGCATGTTGTTATAAAGTACACCCAGTCTGTGCCTAATTTAGGCATCAGCATTTACACAGTTTCAAACAACCCACAACTAATTTTGTTGCATAGACGGGCACTTGGTGTATTCTATAAACCGTGCTGAAATTTAGATATATTCTATAAAGTCACCTAAATTTAGGTGTACTTTATAAAATATGCATAGCTCATTTTTTTCAGTGCCAATTTTTTAGGTATGATATATAGATCCAATAGTGCCCAGATTTGGGCACGCTCCTGAAATACGTGCACGTCTTAATTGGCTAATGAGTTCCACAACATCAATAACTGGGTGCTATCAACTAACTTATCAATGTTAATTGGCATCATGCTATTCTCTAATGGTGGGCACCTACATTCCATAGTGTGTATCACAATAGAGGATTATTTGTTGGGATTTATTAACTGCCTTTATGAAGAGGTTCACCCAAGGCGGTGTACAGTAATATCAAACTTACAATTTTATTGACAGCATAATAATAGTAAAATATAAAAGTAGAAACAAAAATACAATGAAAGAGAAAAACTTGAAAATAGCAAATTGAACCTAATAGACTACCATGAAAGAGGATCAAAAATATACACATTTAACAGCACTGAAATTCAAATAACAGAGGCATAATGTGATGCAAGCATAATAGTGATGGAAATATCTAATAAGCAAACAATTAGAACACTCAAATAACATTGCTATGCGGGACATGGAAGGGGCATAGGCATGTCAGGGTGTTCCAAAATGTTGCGTGTGTTATTACTGAATAATGGGTCAGTGCGTCCAACTTGGGTGCCAGCATTTACACCGCTTTTCAGCAGGTGTTAGTCTGGCCCCCAAAGTTAGGGTTTGGGAATTGGTGCCAAGCGAGATTCTTTCAGAAAATAAGAACATAAGTGTTGCCATACTGGGACAGACCAAAGGTCCATCAAGCCCAGCATCCTGTTTCCAACAGTGGCCAATCCAGGTTACAAGTATCTGGCAAGATCCCAAAACAGTGAAATACATTTTATGCTGCTTATCCTAGAAGTAAGCAGTGGATTTTTCCCCAAGTCATCTTAATATGGCTTATGGACTTTCTTTGAGGAAGTTATGTAAACCTTTTTTAAACCCCGCTAAGCTAACTGTTTTTACCTGCAAAATATACACTGTCAGTCAGGGCTGGATTCTATAAATGGGTGCCAGAAAAGTTTGGTACTAAGCATGATTCTATAAAGGGAAAGATGATAAAGGGGTGACTTCCCTATGAGGAAAGGCTAAAGCGGCTAGGGTTCTTCAGCTTGGAGAAAAGACAGCTGAGGGGAGATATGATAGAGATCAATAAAATAATGAGTGGAGTAAAATGAGTAGACGTGAATCACATGTTTACTGTTTCCAAAAATGCTAGGACTAGGGGGGCACGCAATGAAGCTACAAAGTAGTAAATTTAAAACCAATCGAGAAAATATTTATTCATTCAACGTGCAAATAAACTCTGGAATTTGTTGCCAGAGAGTGTGGTAAGTGTAGGTTTTGAGTATAATTTTAGATAGGAATTTAACGTTTGATAAAGATACAGCTCAACTTGCTAAAAAAAATTATGTTTGAGGCGGCTAGGATAAATTTCTAATTGCTTTGAAGTTCCTAATTTAAACTTCTAACTCAAGCTTTAATTCTCAGTCAGTTGGATTACTGCAACTCATTGTATGCCGGCTATAGTGCCTGTCTTTTAAAGAAACTGCAAACATTACAAAAAGCAACTGCATTACTCCACCCTCCTTCTTCTCTACTATTGGCCTGGTTCTTTCCACGTCTCATTTCCACCACCCATCCTACTCTACCTCTCTCCCTTTTCCCACTTCATTCCAAAAATTTTTGGGGGGGGAACTCCCTTCCTTTCTCTCATGTGATCTAAGCTGTCCTGCATCACCATCCTCCCCAAATTGCAAAAAAGCAGTACAGCAGTGGTTGCTGCTGGGGAACTCCTATCCCAAGAGGTTGTCAGAGTCCCTCAGCTCAAGAGAAGCAGTTAGGTAGGAGCCTTTGCAGGGATGCCAATTGAAACAGTGATACCTGGGACCCTGACCGTAGGAGTGTAAGATGGTACCTCCAGTGGTAACATCCAAAAGTTGGGGGGTTAAACAATGGCTGTGGTTGATATGGAAGCCCTTTGGCAGTCAATTATCGTTATGGACACCAATTCTTAAAATGTCATTATGTGCATTAAGAAATATCGTGGAACTATTTCCTCCAAAGTGGTAGAGCATAGAGAGTTGTTGACCATCTATTGAGATAGACTGGGGAAGCAGGCAGAGTAAATATTATAGATCAAACTGCTAGAGTAACCTTTCTTAAAGAAAGGTCTCTAGTGGCTCGAAAATTAGAGCATATGGAGAACCAACTAAGAAAAAATAATTTGTGATTTTTGAACTTCAAATATTTCTGGGAGATTTTATTGATACCAACAGAGAATATCTCTCCTGTAGTAAGAACACAGTATTTGAACTTAAGAGGTTGAGCCAGGAAGTTGCAACCCCAATGGGAAAAGTGAGAGATTCTCCAGATGATTTGAACATCACAGTGTTTCTGGAATGCATTGGAATATGATATAATTTAAAGCTTATTTCTGACATCTTAATGAACAATTTCTGGCATTACTATTCGTATATTTCCTGATTTGTCTCAAGTGACACAGAAGCATAGGAAGGAATTCTTGGTCCTTAGGCCAAGGGTATGGCCCTAGCTGCAACACTTTTTTGAAATTTCCTGCAAAATATTCTATTTCATATCAAACTAAGAATGTTTTTTTTTTAATCTCAGCAACTACCTATTGTACCTAAATGTAACTCACCTTGACCTACTACTGAAAAATGTGTGAGCAAAAAAAAAAAGCCAAATAAATAAAAAATAAATAAAAACCCAAGGCTAACACTTACTATATAGTTTGCCTAATCCACTGTCTATCTCCAGAAATTATTTCTATCCTAACTGCATCTTTTTTTTTTTTTAAGCAAATCATTTCTGACTGCGGTAACTCTCCAGCCTTCTGTTTTGGATCAGGTACCTTGCCTGTGTCTAGATTAAAGGATCTCATTTAACATATACACCAGTCTGTTGCTCTTTTATATACCTCTAATAGAACAATATTCATCTAACTCCTCCTTCCCTTAAAATTGTTCCCAATAATAAGCAAGGAGGGTATATTGAACTACACCCTCAGAGTAATCTGAACAAGTTCCTAGATATCTCACAATAAATCTATCTGCTTCCTGTATCCCTCAGAACAGAGTAAGAGTAAAAAAAAAGAGTTGGGACTTCACAGCTCTTTTGTTTCCTTTTTATTTCCCTTGAATCACATTCACAAAAAGCTCCTACACTTGAAATATGGCAAAGCAACATCGTGCCCCAAAAGCTGCAGATCCCAATACAGCTATTGCCTCTGTCCAGACTGAATGCTTGGTCCAAGGCAAGATTCTGGTTTCATGTCATAAATGTATGCACATTGAATCCATCATGAAAGAAGTACAAGAACTAAGAGAGGAGGTGGCAAAACTAAGAAGCATCTGTGACAACCAGAAATTCATGCATGTTGAAACATTGGAGATCTCCAACAAAGGGAGAAAAGATCTTGTGCAGAAAGAGGACAGCTGGGCAAAGGTCACCAGATCCTGAAAACTCAAATCCATCTTCAGTTGGACTGAAAAATCGGTTTGCAGCCCTGGAGGCAGAAGAGCTCAAAACATCTCAAGAACAAGAGGAGACGATCAAGAATCCAAAGACATTGGATTGGAGGCCAACAAAAAATGAAAGGTAGTAGTGGTGATTCTCTTCTGAGGGTACTGAGACACCCATCTGTAGACCCAGACATGTTGTCCAGGGAGGTGTGCTGTCTGTCTGGTGCCAAGATTTACGATGTAGCGGAAGATTACCTAGATTCATCAAGCCTACTGACCACTATCCTATGCTGCTCATCCATGTTGGCACAAATGATACTGCCAGGTATTCTACTGAACACATCAAACGTGATTTCATGGCTCTGGCCAGAGGCTAAAGCACCTAGGTGCGCAGGCGGTGTTCTCATTGTTCAAAGTGTACAGCGCTGTGTACATATAGTAGTGCTATAGAAATGATAAGTAGTAGTAGTAGTAATCCTTCTGATTGAAGGTAAAAGGCCGAATGAGAGAAGTTCTTATCCTGGAGCTAAATGTGTAACTGCATGGATGGTGCCAATATGAGCGCTTTGGTTTCCTGGACCATATCACCTATTTACTAGGTGATAAGGGCTCCCACACTAACCCTGCACTAATCAGGCAGCACGGCAACTTACCCACCACTACCCGATTAGCGCAGGGCACCCCTACTCTCTGCCTCCAAACACGCCCAATGCTAAAATATTTTTACTGTTTAGAGTGAGATTAGCACGCACAGAACCCAGGACTACCACATGGTGGTAGTAAGGGCTCACATGCTAATTGGGAAATTAGTGCATGGCTATTAAAGGGGGAAAAAAAGAAATTGCAGCCATTTTACTGCCGTACTAAAGTGGCTTCAGCACACGGGAAACCCATGCACTAAAAATAGCACAGGACACTTTTACCTTGCAGCTTTGTAAAGGGCCCCTTAGTTATTATTTATTATTGTAGCTTTCGTTGTAGACTCATTTTATAGTTTATTGATTTGAGGTATGTGTTATTGACAAATTTCCTTTTAATATATGCTGTCCACATTAACCTTTTATATTCATTTTATAATATTCATATTTAATGTTCATGTTTTATTATGTATTTATTATGTAAGTTCCTATTGTTCTTTAATATATATTTATAACCACCAAACAAATGGGGTCAGTGAAGTACAATACACAAGCAACTATAACGCAAAAATAACTTCACTATAAAACAAAAACAACCTTCTGAAGGAGCACACACACACACAGATGAGTGCATGCTCTTTCCTGATAATGTGTGCATATCTGAACCATCGTGCATATGAAACAAGATACACATGCACACACTATCAGGAATGAGTGCACATTCTTCTGAGAGAGTGCACACATTTTGTGCTCAGTGAACCAGTTGGAGCCAGCCAAAACCACACATTGTTGGCATGGAAAGTTTCGTGCATCGGGGCCTTAGTCCATTAAGTTAGTTTTTCATTGCTAGTTTATTGTAGCCTTGATAACCAATAGGAAGAAGCTGCCTGCATTTTATCCCAGCTCTCATCTCTAGGCTTCTATCCATTTGGAGCCAGCTTCAGGTGTGGCCTTTCTGTGAACCTGTTGGGTTTTTTTTTCTGTTCAAGCACCTGTTAGGAAATCACATGTTCGCACTAGAAGCATCCAGGTAGGGTAGAAGCCTCTGGAAACTGAAGGAAGGGTAGGAAGGTTTATGATAGTTTGGGGAAGGGTCTGGTGGCAGCAGTTACCTCTCCCTATGTATTTTAAGTTTCCTTCTTGCCTGCCAAATTTGTCTTGGGTTCCATCTCCTGCCTTTGACCCATGCCAAGAGAGAAATCCCTCTTATCCAGCCTGATGCAGAACTCCTGAAAGCAGAATCAGCCTTTTATACTACCATGAGTTGGCACTAAAGTCACTTGCTAAGGAGCAAGAATTCAAGGACCAAGGGACAAGTAACAGACCCGAAATTCAGTTGCTGGCTTATTTTTGTGGGGAGGTATGGGGAACCTTTCCACCCCTATGAAGTCTGGGGAAGAAGGAGAGAGGATTCACTCAGAGTACCTGTTTTTGTCATCCAGGCATCCTGCTATTTCACCCATAGCAAGCAGGAAGAGAAAAGAACTTTTTACCATCTGCTAATTTCAGAGCCACAGTATCTATCACCTAGCTACCAAGGAGCCTTTAAGTGTTTGCCAACTAATTAAATCTTGATCACAGCATCTGCTTAAGTGTACCAGCAAGTGAACCATGCAAAGCCAAGCCAAGCCCTCACCAAACCGGTATGTGGTTTGAGTAACAAGGAGAATAAACAGAAGCTGTTTGTAATTTCTGTGCTTGATTGGAGGAGAGGAGAAAGCTATTGTATATAGTTGACCATGAGGGGCATTTTCGAAAGAAACATCTAAGTTGGAATTTGGACATCTTTGTAAAATGTCCAAATTTGGAGGTGGGGAGAAGGTCATTTTCGAAAAAAGATGGACGTCCATCTTTGGTTTCGAAAATACCATGGATGCCCTTGAATTTGGACGTCCCTGGATTTGGACGTCTTTGATTTTCAGTGATTTTCGAAACCAAAGACGTCCAAGTCTACAATGTCCAAATGCATGTGGGAGGAGCCAGCATTTGTAGTACACTGGTCCCCCTGACATGCCAGGACAAGAAGCATGACAAAATACAAACAGCACAAAGAGTAACTCCAAGGGAAAGAAAACAAACAAAAAAACTAATTGCAGTATTGTTTAGAGTCTGTGATTCGTAAGGTAATACTAAAATATAATGTGACTCTGAAACTCAAATTTATAAAGATATGTGCTCAGCAGGTGGAGAAAAACCCTCAAAAACCTGGGACTAACAGTCACAGGTTTTGGAGCGGAGTTACTGTTGTTATAAGTAACACACGCCCAAGTTCTATCATCGGGTGAAAAAAACTCCACTTCAACAAAGTATTGTCCTAAACGACTGTGTTTTTAAATAACAGCGTCGTTTTAATGAAACACTGTCTTAAATAACTGTGTTTTTAAATTACAGCGTTAATGGTTAAAGAAAATGAATTAACACTCTCTTATCTAATATCCAACGGGGGCCACTGCTTCAGGTAAGGCTGCAGCAAAAACAAAGGGCAACACCAAAGCAAGGGTTGTAGGGAAGGGTAAGCTTAAGTAGATCAGGACTGACATCAGCTCGCCCAGATGGGCCAATCAGGAACGGTTCCAGGCATTCCCCCTGTCTGACTAGCCGAGTTAAACAGAATCATAACAGAAGTGTCCAGGAGTGGGGATTGTCAGGAGGATATATGGAGGTGGGGGGGGGGGGGTCAGAGGAGTGTCGGAGGGATAGGGGAGTGTCCAGGGGGTGGGGGTCACTAGGGGCCACTCCTAGAGGTCTTTGGGGTCCACCATTGGCCTCACAGACCTTGCATTGAAGAACACTGGGTTTTCAGGAGCTTCCTGGAGGCTGTATCATTCTTTTTTGGACTCAAAGGAAGCTGGCCAGGGGACCATCATGGTTTTGTGAAAACTGAGCATAATTTTTTTTCTTTCCACAACCAAAGGAAGGAACAGAGTGAATTGATTAAAGCTTTTTTTAAGGCAACATTTTCTTTTCAACTGAGAGAAAGAGAGTGCTTGCTAATACAGCCCTGAAGAGAGTCACTGATTGCCCTGTCAGGTTATTTTTCTTGCCTAGTGGCAGGATACAACATATTTTGACATATTTTGCAGCTAGAGCTGCCATTTCTCCTCTTTCCCCAGGATTATGTAGGTTTTCCTCATTCTTTTTTGGGCCAGTCCAATTTTCTCTGTTAGTTTTGAAAAATGTGTTTCTCTGATATCTTTATATTCTGTGCAATGCATTAGCAAATGCATTTCTGTTTCTATTTGTCCAGTATTACAATGCATGCAGAGTCCAGCTTCTTCGGATTTCCAGTTTGACCTTTGTCTGTATCTTTCTATTTCTAGTCTGTGGTCACTTATTCTGTATTTGGCAAGGGTTTGCCTGTGTTTTACATGTGCAACCAAGGTCAAGTATTCTGCTAGTGTGTAATTTCTGTGCAGGGAATCTGTAGCAGTTCAGCTTCTTCTATGTTTGGATCTGTAATTCCCGGATATTCCTTTCCAATCATTTATTTGTTTTGCACTTCCAGTCTGGTCACACTTGCGTTTCCCATTGTCTTGTGGGGTACTGCAGTGTTCAGTTTTGTCCCCTCTGACATTGTTTTTCTTTTTCCTTTAATTACCCTGATTGAATAATTAGGAGTAAGCCCAATTGTATATGCAGATGATTGTCAGTTACTTTTTACCATTCGGCTTTTATCCCTTGATCTCACTCCTTTGAATAATTGATAAGACTGCAGATTGGTTGACTCAACACAGGTTGGTATTTGAACGTTTGGCCCAGAGCTTAGTCATTCCCCATTGGCCTCCTTAATTTATGATAATGCCATTAAGTTACATGAGTTAGCTCATTCTTTGGAAATTATGCTGGATTCTCATTTAAAGACTATGGGGCCCTTTTACTAAGCACGTAAGCACCTACGCATGCCCAACGTGCACAATTCTGAGTTACCACCAGGCTACCGTGTGACCAGGGCGGTAATTTCATTTTTGACACACGTCCACTATGTGCACCAGAAAATAATTTTTTTATTTTCTGGTGCATGGCGTTACCGGGCAGTAAAAGGCATTTGACGCAATAGACCATTACCGCCGGTTAACGCGTGAGACCCTTACCGCTAAGTCAATGGCTGGCGGTAATGTCTCAGACCCAGAATGGATGTGCGTCAATTTTCATTTTGCCACATGTCCATTTTTTTGCTCAAAATTTAAAAAGGCATTTTTACAGGTGCGCTGAAAAATGGACCTGCGTGCATCCAAAACATGCGCCTATACTATCGCAGGCCATTTTTCAGCGCACCTAAGTAAAATGACCCCCAAATCACTTAATGTTTGGTCTGTAGAAGATTTGGACAATAAGGAGTTATAAGCTAAAGAGGATATTAAGCTCCTGCTTCTCCATAGTAATATCTCATTTTGTTTTGACTTGCCAGTTACTTCATTGGAAATGGCTACAGTTTGGGCAGAATACAGCTCTGAAACTGTTATGTTGGGTTCCTTGTTTATTCATATCTCTCATTTTTGGCCTTTCTAAATGGCATTTTTTTCTTTGTTTTGAATTAATTTATAAACCACTCTGGCCGTTTTGAAGCGTGGTATATCAAATATTGTAAACTATTGGCTCCCACTAGCATAAAAGTTAGGTTTAAAGTCTGCCTTTCGATCTTCCCAATCTTGTCATACCGACCAGCCAAATTATTTAGCAGATTAGCCAAGTTCTTCATTTGCCTATTTATCAGCTTTGATCATCTCAAAAACATTCTCAGACTCACCTCTGTCCTAAGCAAGATTAGAATGCACTTGCCAGTTTGATTTTTTAGATTGTAGCTGAATATCGACTTTGTGATTTAGGGTCAAGATTCTATTCCCCTAGAGAAGCCTCTAATTTGGAAATCTGAAGATTGGTTGTCAATATAGAAGCAACCTTTCTAGTTTCCCTTCTAAATTAAATAACCAAGGATTGCCTCTTTGGAAAATGTAATAGAGCCTTGTGAGACCATCTACAGGGGTCAGAAGAAGAAAATTGAAACTTGGAAGCTTCAAATAAAATGTTGATAGAAGAACTGTGGCATTAGAGAAAAAATTGAGAGCTAAAAAATGTTATATGTTCTAATAAGCTTTGATTTTAAAATGTCTCGCTACATAATATGATTTCTTCTTTGGAAATGTATAAGCGATATTTCCTGGATGTTCTAAACTTGAATTCAGCCTCTTACCAACTGTTTTTAAGGGCATGTTATGTTCCTGGCTCAGTGAAGAAGCTGGGGGAAGAGGGTGATGTAGACCCTTTAGAACAATTTGATTTAACTGCCCTGTTGGAGACCTCTGTTCGGAGACCACCTAGGTCACTTTTGTATATTTCAGCACGGGATTAGTGCATCCCGCCGGTAGTGCTCTCTTTAGTAACATGTGTAGTCCATGTGAGGCCTTCTGTACCTTAGTAAATGGGCCCCTCAATTGAATTTAATATTTATGCGTTTTAAAGGATTGAAATGAAAAACAGTTATCTGTTATATTTCTCCTGAAGAAGCAGTTGAAACAGATGGGTCCCTTACTGTTGAGAAATTGAGAGTTATATATATTGAAGATTTGATGAGAGAGAGACACTTTGAAGATGTTTTTGTGAAGTTACATAGATCCAGTTGGGGGTTCAATGATATCTTTAAAACTGAATACTACGGAATCCTCACGGTTAACAACATTAGTGGAGACACGTGAGTCGCTACGGTCTCTAGATACACCTAAAGCTAATTTAAAAGTGGATTTTAGAGATATTATGCTTTTGATGGTGATAGACCATAGTAAACAATTAGAGATGTGATGACTGCATAACTTCTGTCTAATACATGAAAAGAAATATTAGGCAGTTGATTTTTTTCACTTTAGGATATGTTAAAAACATGGGGTTTTCAGTGGTTTGAAGTTGTAGTACACTTCATTAACATATTGAGTTTTTCAAGTCCTCATTAATATATAGAATTTAGATTTGTGCACTTTAATTATCAAGGTGGTAAATGTTATTACCCCCTCTTCCATTTTGTGACTACAGACCATTTCTTCCATTTATGTTAGCCTTTGGAAGTTTTTACTCTGTAGGTTTTTTCGGAAGGCGGAGGAGCCTATAATGCTAGCCACCACAGTGGTGTCCTATTCTAAAGGTACCCTAGGCTTTTGAGGCTAATTTTATAAATGATTCTTACATTTATTTCACAACTAATGAAAGTGCCAAATCTATAATAAGTTTATAGCGTATTGATTTTGTAGTTTCTATGTTTGAATACTCTTAGCAGTTTTTGATTTTTGTGTGTATATAAGTGCCTTTGGACCCCCCCATTAGAGATTTCATTTTATCATGTATATTGATATCTAGTCTCATGATATGGCACTCACTCGTGCTATCTATGCTTAAACAAAATGTTCTTTTTGATGACAATAAAAAGAGGACATTTCAATAGAAACAGCAATCAATCATCAGCGCTTTTAGGCCTTTTTTTACTAAACCACACTAGTGATTCCCAGCACGGCAAATGAGAGGAAGCCTATTCAATACAAATCCACTCTAACTCAAGATTTCTACATTTTGGGACTAAATGGTGAATTCTATCCCAATGGAAATAAGACAACTCAGTAACTAGTTGACCTTTTGCAAATTCTTGAAGGCTTTTCTTTTCATAAATTCCTTCACTAGATGTTGAAATCGCTTATAGCCAAGATTTTTCTCCTCGCTGCTAATTTTTCAAGAATGTTCCATTAACTCTTACAGTTTTCATAACATGTATTATACGTTAATTTGTATTGTTTATTACTTATGTAAGCCACATAGAGCTGAATAATTGTATTCGAATAAAGTGGGATACAAGTATCATATAAATTAAATAAATGAATAAATAAGCCCTTTAATTTTAATTCTTCAGGCCATTGTAAATTAAACTTTTATCAAGAAACCCCCAGGGTTAAAAGTAAGTTGATATGAACACTATTGCTGACAGTACTGTGGAGTTGCTAATTTCTAATCTACATCTATCAATGAAATGATACAATGTGTTTAACTTGCTGGATATCAATGCAGATCAATAACAAAATACCAAAATGGTGAAGGTTTAATACTGTTTTGAAAACTTCAACAAATCTAATTTGTACTGATACACAACAAACGGGATATACTAGAATTACTTTACATTAAAGCTAATTGTTAAATTTTTCCTCAGTTGACTGGAATTATGGAAGTAATAAACATACCAATAATTTTCTCAACTTAAATCGACAGTATACAGAGGCTGGTCTATCTAGTAATTTCTTCTAAACCCATATCATTAATATCAGGGCAGCTACAGGAAATGACAGAACATGAAAGCAGTGAACTGGACTAATAGAAATTGTCCAAACTGAACATAAAGCAAAAGTAAATATACTTTTTACTGGCAATGATTTTATCATACAATTTCTCTGTTTTTATTAGTAAACTTCATTTAATTACCGTATTTTTATTATATAAAAATAGTTATTAGTATGATTTTACTTTTGATAGCATGCAGCATATTTATTGAAAAATGTTATTTTAACCTGCAAATACTTCAGTAAATTGATTTATAATTTTATGTACCCATTTATAAAACGACCTAGGGTTAGGATGTGTTGGCAAGACTTCAGTCAAGTAGGTATGTGAAAAGTATTTATTTTAAATCTTTAAAATTAATTGCAGTATTGCCGAGTAATCATGGCTTTAACAGTGTTCAATTGTTATTCCATAAGTCAGACATGGTAACTTACTTTCAGAATTTAGGAGATGGTGACTTAGTGTGCAGTGGCTTCAAAATTGCATGACTTTGAGAACCATTAAGAAAAGTGGAGGGGATTTTCTATTGTCTAGATCTGATTGAGCCTGCAAATAGGTGGGAAAATGTGGAATACAAATGTTATAAATAAATAAATAAATTTTAGACATTTTGCGAAAAACGTTCAAAAATCCAGTAACGAACATGGCCATTTTCAACTCAGGAACACATCCAACTTTTTATTTCAAAAATGGCCATTTGCTAGACATTTATGTGCTCAGTGCATCTTTTAGGACCATATTAAAAAAAAAAATCCCAAGTGAAAAATGCACAAAAACAAGCCATTGGGATGTGGGGGGGGGGGGGGGGGGCAGCATTCTTATTAGACTGATCACACAGACATCCCAGCAGAGCAGTGGTGCACCCTAGGGGGCGCTGCAGTGGACCTCACATAAAAAGTCCCAGGTACACATCTCAGCCTTATACTGTAGAGTGAGCCCTCCAAAATCCACCAAAACCTACTGTACCCAACAGTACATCATTACAGTAGCCTATATGTAGGTACAGTAGGTATTTAGTTTTTTGGAGGGCTCACACATTCCACTACAACCTGGAGGCTCAAGGAAAACATTCTCCAGGCATATATAGGTTATAAGGATGTATTTTCCAAGCAATAAGCAGAGGTCCTTCCACCTCACTGGAACTATGATGCGCCATTGACCTCCTACCCAGGAAGATGCCTCCTAGGAGTAGAGTCTATCCCTTTTCATGCCCTGAGACCAATGACAATGTTCACCTATATCAAAAAAAATCTGGAGTGAAGGTTTATCCGTCGATCCACCTCTCCCGCCGGCGCGGGTTTTTCTTTGTCAGCAAGAAGGATGCAGGACTCCATCCCTGTATCGATTGCATGGGCCTGAATTCCATCACAGTTAAAACAAATACTCCCTTCCTCTCATTTCTGAACTACTCAACTGTCTCTAGGGAGCTCACATTTACAAGAAACTAGACCTGGGGGGGGGGGGGGAGGCAGGCTACAATCTAGCCTGAATATGGGAGGCGACAAATGGAAGAACGCATTCAATACTAGAGATGGGCATTATGAATACCTTGTCCTGCCCTTTGGATTGGCCAATTCTCCTGCAGTCTTCCAGAATTTTATTAATGATGTCTTTTAGGATCTCCTATACCAACGTGTCCTTGTCTATTTGATGATATCCTGATTTTTTCCCAGTCTCTGAAATAACATCAGAAGCTCGTCCGGATGGTGCTCCAGCACCTATATAAGAATAAATTGTATACAAAATTAGAGAAATGCATTTTTGAATGTATAGAGTTGCCCTTTTCGGGTACATTATTTCGGTTCAAGGATTATGCATGAACCCAACCAAGTTATCTGTGATCCGAGATTGGCCTCAGATTCTCCAACTACTGCCAACAGTTCATTCAGAACTATTCTTTGATTGCAGCCCTATTGACAGTATTAACTCAAAAGGAGGCAGATCCATGAGATTGGCCTCCAGAGGCAACAGAGGCCTTCTCTCCTGCCTGAACTAAGCCTTCAGCACCTCCCCAATTCTTCGACATCCAGGCCCGGAGAAATGCTTCAATGTGGAGGTTGATGCGTTCTCTACAGGAGTTGGAGTTATCATATTTCAGGCAGACCCCTGTGAAAAACTGTTTCTCTGTGCCTATTATTCAAAGAAGTTCTCCCCAGCTGAAAGAAATTATGCTATTGGCAATCAAGAAATCCTAGCTATAAAATTGGCCCTGGAAGAGTGGTGAAACAGTCACAACAAGGGTAACAAAGGAAAAGGCAGCAGACGATGTTCAAGATAACACCTTTATTGAAATATCCAAGACTCGTGTTTTGGCCTAAAAAGGTCTTCTTCATGAGTCTTAGGTAGGTTATGAACTGATATCAAGCTACGCCTGATATCATGCTGGAGATGTTCAATATCTTGCTGCTTTCTTTAATAAACACTTAGTAGGACGCTTGGACTCTCAGGAGTGCAAACTTGTCTGCTGCCCTTTCCTTTGTCACCCTTGTTGTGACTGTTTCGTCTGTGTGTTCATGAGGATTACTGTTCTTCTGTTTTCCTGCCTGGAAGAGTGGCGTCATCTACTCGAGGTGGCTAAATGCCCATTTGTAGTATACACAGATCATTAAAACCTCTTATATCTACAAGAAGTGCAATGACTTAATCTATGCCAAGCCAGGTGGGCCTTATTCTTTCCCCGCTTCAATTTCCACTTGCATTTTAGGCCTGCAGAGAAGAGGCTCTCTCACATTCAATTGAGACCACTGAGGAGGTTTCCAAGATCCAACATATCATCAACCCAGCCAAGATCTTGTCAATCACTGTATTGCTGGTACCTAGAGGCAAAACTATCATACCCAAATGACTTCAGGAGACTGTTTTCAAATGGTGACATGACACTAAAATAGCAGGACTCCCTGAGATTCGGGGAACCACTGCATTGATATCAAGCTGATATTGGTGGCCCACTCTGAACAAGGATTTGAAAGACTATGTCAGGGCCTGTCAGTCTGTGCCTGTCAGAAACCATCTCACTGCCATCCTTGGGGCCTCCTGCACTGCTTACTATATCAAAGAGGCCATGGAGACATGCCATGATAGACTATCACGGACCTCCCTCATTCGACTGGCTTCTCCACTATTTGGGTGGTAGCAGACTGCTTCTCAAAGATGGCTCACTTTACCCCTCTTACCAGTCTTCCATCCACCCCTGTTGTTGCTCAACACTTCTTACAGGAGATCTTCCATCTGCATGGGTTACTTGAATCAATTGTCTCAGATGGGGGGGGGGGGGTTCCAATTTACATCTAAGTTTTGGCAGAGTCTCAACTGATCTCTGCGGATACAACTCAGGTTCTCTTCCGGATACCATCCCCAGACCAACAGGCAGGGCCGTGCCTAGGGTCTCTGGCGCCCCCCTGCAGACTATCAGTTGGCGCCCCTACCCCCCGTGAAAATGATCACGCCCCCCCCCCCCCCCCCGGTGAAAATGATCGCTCACCACTGCCACACTGACAGGAATTGTCAGCAATATTCTTAGAAACAAATTGCTATACATTGCAAAATAAGATAGCAGATGTAAATTCTCAAAGTGGACATATTCCAAACGCTATTTAGACAAAAATTAAACTGAACCCCCAAGATGCCAGACTCTGCATACAATGCAACACCACAGAAACAGAAAATGTCCCTAGTACTGTGCAAAATATAAAGACGCAGATGTAAATTTGAAAAAAAAACTAACAAGAACCAATCACCACTTTACAAATTAACAATAGAAATAAAACAAATATAGAAAATAAAATAATACCATTTTATTGGACTAATACATTTAGCTTTCAGAGGCCAAAAACATCCTTCCTCAGGTCAATACAGTATAGTGCTGTTACAGTATCCTATCCTGACTGAGGAAGGGGGTTTTGTTCTCCGAAAGTTAGTCAAAATGTATTAAAATTAGTCCAATAAAAAGATTACCTATTATAAACATTTATTAACACAGCTACAATACTACTGTATCCTAAAGCAAAAAATAAAGTAAATATTTTATTTACAGTTTGTTGTCTCTGGTTTCTGCTTTCCTCATCTTCTTTTCACTGTCTTCCTTCCTTCCATCCAGCATCTGTCTTTGTTCTCTCTCTGCCATCTAGTGTCTGCCCTCTCTGCTGTCCCCTTCATCCAATGTCTGCCCTCTCTCCCTGCTCCTTCCATCTACATCTGCCCTCTATCTCTGCCCCCTTCCATCCACCATCTGCCCCTGTCTGCCCTCTCTCTCTCCCCCTTCCATCCCCTGTCTGCCCTTTCTATCGCTTCCATCCACTGTCTGCCCTTATCTCTCTGTCCGATCAATCCACCATTTGCCCTCCCTCTCCCATCCATCAAGGTCCCTCTCACTCCCCCTTCCATCTAGGATCTGTCCCCTCTCTCTGCCCCTTTTTTCAGCCCCCAGTTCCAGCCCCACTATCCCACCAGTCCCCAGTTTCAGGCCCTAGCCCTTTTCTCCCACCAGTCTTGAGCTTCGGCCCCCAGCCACTTCTCCCTGTCCCCTTTTCAGCCCCCAGTTTCAAACGCAGCCCTTTTCTCTCACTAGTCCCGAGCTTCAGCCCCAGCCATTCCCCCTTCTTCTTTTCAGCCCCCAGTCCCCACAGTTTCAGCTCTTGTCCCTTTTCAGCCCCCAGTCCCAGTACTAGCCCCCTTATCCCACCTACCCTCCTTTTCAGCCCCCAGTTCCAGCTCCCTTCATCCACATGCCTTGCATTAGGGCCTCCCCTTTCAGCCCCAGACCCCATCTGGGCTCCCCTCCCCATCTGCCATCTGGGCTCCCCACCCCATCCCCTTCTGCCATCTGGGCTCCCCACCCCATCCCCTTCTGCCATCTGGGCTCCCCTCCCCATCCCCTTCTGCCATCTGGGCACCCTACCCCATCCCCTTCTGCCATCTGGGCTCCCCTCCCCATCCCCTTCTGTCATCTGGGCTTCTGTCATCTGGGCTCCCCTCCCCATCCCCATCCCCTTCTGCCATCTGGGCACCCCTGATCCGACTCCACTACCAGCTCTGTCGAGATGACAGCGGGTGGGGGGGGTGCTCCGCTCCCGCTGCTCCCACCCTACCTTCTTAAAAAAAAAAAAAAAATCAGTAAAGCGGCGTGGCAGGCAGCGCAGCTTCGCGTCTGCCCTGCTTGTAAAACAAGTAGATCTCCTCGTTGGGCCTTCGCTCACTGGGTCCCGCCCTCCTCTGAGGTAACTTCCTATTTCCTCGAGGGCGGGATCCAGTAAGTGAAGGCCCGACGAGGAGATCTACTTGTTTTACAAGCAGGGCAGACGCGAAGCTGCGCTGCCTGCCACGCCGCTTTACTGATTTTTTTTTTTTTTAAGAAGGTAGGGTGGGAGCAGCGGGAGCGGAGCACCTCCCACCCGCTGACACCCGGGGCGGACCGCCCCCACCGCGCTCTTGGTTCCCTCAGTGTCCGCCTTCTTCTGACGTCAGAAGAAGGCGGGACACTGAGGGAACCAATGAGTGCAAGGGAAGGGAGACGTCGGCAGGGCTTTCACCGACGCTGCTGCAGCCTGCGACCAAGGTAATTTAAAGTCCTCGGCGGCGCGGGGCGAGGGTAAGCACTGCGGCGGCGCCCTCCAGAGGTGGGCGCCCCCCTGCGGCGCTTACCTCGCTTATCGCATCGGCACGGCCCTGCCAACAGGCAGACCGAGCGAGTGAATCAAATTTTGAAGGTTTTTCTGCATGCCCATCTATCCACAACACATGATGTCTGGTCCCAACTCCTACCCTATGCGGAGTTCTGTTATAATAATCATGTAAGCAACTCCACTGGAGCATCTGCCTTTTGGATCATTGGGTCAGACCAATGGTCCATCTAGCCCAGTATCCTGTTTTCCAAACAGTGGCCATGCCAGGTCACAAGTATCTCACAGAAACCCAAATTGTGGCAACATTCCATTCTACAAATCCCAGGGCAAGCAGTTGCTTCCCCATGTCTGTCTCAATAGCAGACTATGGACTTTTCCTCCAGGAACTTGTCCAAGCCTTTTTTAAACCCAGATAAGCTAACCACTGTTACCACATCCTCCGGTAATGAGTTCCAGTCTTAACTATTCATTGAGTGAAAAAATATTTCCTCCTATTTGTTTTAAAAGTATTTCCATGCAACTTCCTTGAGTGTCCCCTAGTATTTATATTTATGGAACGAGTAAAAAATCTATTTACTTGTACTTGTTCTACACTACTCAGGATTTTGTAGACCTCAATCATATCTCCCCTCATCCATCTCTTTTCCAAGCTGAAGAGCCTTAACCTCTTTAACCTTTCCTCATAATGAGAGGAGTTCAATCCCCTTTATCATTTTGG
The DNA here is from genome assembly GCF_901765095.1 of Microcaecilia unicolor. Lineage (NCBI taxonomy): Eukaryota > Metazoa > Chordata > Amphibia > Gymnophiona > Siphonopidae > Microcaecilia > Microcaecilia unicolor. The sequence continues at coordinate 102,175,406 of NC_044033.1, forward strand.
ATGCTCTTCTTTGAACCTTTTCTAATTCCACCATATCTTTTTGAGACATGGCGACCAGAATTGAAAGCTATAATCAAGGTGAGGTCGCATCATGGAGTGATACAGTGGTATTATAATATTCTTGATCTTATTTTGAATTCCTTTTCTAGTAATTCCTAAAATCCTGTTTGCTTTTTTTGGCTGCCACCACACATTGAACAGAAGATTTCAGCGTATTGTCTACAATGACACTTAGATCTTTTTCTTGAGTGCTGACTCCTAAGCTGGACCCTAGTATCAGGTAACTATGGCAGAGTATTCTTCCCAATGTGCATCACTTTGCATTTCTCCACATTAAATTTTATCTGCCATTTAGATGCCCAGTCTTCCAGTTTCCTAAGATCATCCTGCAATTTTTCATAATCTACATGAGTTTTGATAACTTTGAATAGTTTTGTGTCATCTGCAAATTTAATCACCTCACTTGTCATTCTGTTTTCCAGATCATTTATAAATATGTTAAATACTTGGATCCCAAACCTGGTCCTGGAGACACCAGAGCCAGTCAGGTTTTCAGGATATCCACAATGAATATTCATGAAAGAGATGTGCATGCACTATCTCCACTGCATGCAAATCTCTCTTATGAATATTCATTGTGGATATCCAGAAAACCTGACTGGCTAGGGTGCCTCCAGTACCAAGTTTGGGAGCCAGTGTGTTAAATCAGTGTGTCCCACGCTCTTGTGGTGGGCGGGGGGGGGGGGGGAGGGCTCTCACGTATGCTCAGTGTAGTGGGTCTCTCGCTCCGCGGGGCTCTTTTCAGCTTGATATGGGCTCCGAGCTTGGTATGCGGGTCATGTTACCCACATGTGAGAATATAATTTACTGCATTGGCGTCCGCCTTTGCAGTGTGATGTAAGCTACATTGGGCCTGACACAGTTGGGAAAATGTGGGGTATAAATGAGATAATAAATAAATAGCACTGGTCCCAATATGAATCCCTGTGGCAGTCCCACTATTCACCCTCCTCCATTGAGAAAAATGGCCATTTAACCATACCCTCTGTTTTCTGTCCAATAACCATTTCTTAATCCACAGAGGGACATTGCCTCCAATCCCATTGCTTTTTAATTTTCTCAGGAGTCTTTCATGAGGAACATTGCCAAATGCTTTCTGAAAATCTAGATATATTACATCAACCGTCTCACTTTTATCCACATTTTTATTTACGCCTTCAAAGAAATGAAGCAAATTGGTGATGCGAGATTTCCCTTGGCTGAACCCATGCTGACTCTGTCTAATTAAACCATGTTTGTCTATGTGTTCCATAATTTTATTCTTTATAATAGTTTCCACTATTTTCTCTGGCACTGAAGTCAGATTTACCAGACTGTAATTTCTCAGATCACCCTGGAACCCTTTATAAAAATCGGCGTTACATTGTCCACCCACCAATCTTCAGGTACTATGAATGATTTTAACAACAGGTTACAGATCACTAACAACAGATCAGTAATTTAATGTTTGAGCTCTTTCAGTACCCTTGGGTGTATGCCATCCGGTCCAAGTGATTTTTCACTCTTTAACTTGTCAATTTGGCTCAGTATCACGTCTTCCAGGTTCACCGAGATTTCTTTCAGTTCCTCCTCATTGTCACCCTTGAAAACCATTTCCAGTACATGTAGAGATCTCTTACATCTTCTTCCATGAATACTACACAGAATTGGCTATTGATATGAAAGAAGAAAACCATTGTAGAACTGTCCCACTAATACCAATCTCCCTCAACCTTTGCAAAAGGATCTTATGATTTGCAGTATCAAAAGTGGCAGAAATGTCTAAAGATAGCAGAACATAACACATTCCTTTATCAAAACCTGAATGAATATCTAGCATAGAGATCAGCGAGGTTTCAGTATCATGTTGTGGTCTAAATCTGAATTGATAATCATCCAAAACATAATGGATTTCTAGGAAATCAGTTAATTGATCTAATATAGTAGCAAGTAGGGATCGTTCCTGTTCCAAACCACCTAGACTCTTGGGATTTAGACAAGCAAGCCCAAGAAGTGTGTGTGTGGGGGGGGGGGGGGGGGGCTAAGGGAGGGTGTGGGAATACTTTTGGTGTATTTTGGTGTGTTATCAGGGTGGGCAGATGTCATGCTTGGGATCTTTGGAGTGAGGAGATGTACTTGGGGGGCTTTGGGGCCGTGGAGATGTCATTGTGGGGCTAAGGGAAGGGGCAGCTCCCAGTCCCTTTAAGAATCACCTGGGTGCACTCTACGTTTGTATAGTAGAAGATTGGTTACCAAACCTAAAGTACTCCTGGAAAGTATAACATCTTAAGACCATAAAGAAAGAAAGTGCCCCACAGAAATACAGAGAAAGATGGAATACAAATAAATGTATAGGAGATCACGTAGCTTAACTTGACTATAAAATAGCAGTTGCTAATTTATGACTGGGAAACTGAATCATAAAGAAATTAGCAGAGATCACTTAACAAAAATGTGAAATCCTGAACACACAAATGGTCATTTTGTTAAACTGCTAGTTACTATACACTGGATACTAAAAACAACATATATTATTATGATTGCAGAGAGGCAAACATAATAGGTTTAACCTCAGTGCTTTAGTGTTTTCATTAAAAGAGACCTTGCAGATCCTTTGATCAGGAATGGATAATTAGCTAGCACTCTGTATGGGTTTTTGAACAGAACTGGGGTCATTTGAAATATCAGACATTCAAAATCATTCTTGTTTTAAAGTAAATTACCCAAATGATTAAAAACAAGCGATTATGTTTACATTAATTGTTAATCATCTACATGCATATTATCAGCACTATTCTAATAGTCATACTAAGGTTCAGAGATAAATAGAAGATTTTGCAATTGGTTATGAACATCTACCATCTAAAGCTGATGTGTAAGATCTAAAGCAGCAAGCCCAGTTGGCCTGTTGTCAGTATAATCTACTAGTGATCTTGCACCAAGGTGTATCTTCATACCACTATCAGAGACTTTACTGCATCTAAAGGACCATCCACAGACCCAACTATATTTCCAAGAGGTCTCCTAGCTACCTAACAATGTTTTTTTTAAGTGTTAGCTCAGCAGTGAACATGTCCAAAGTAACTTCTTTAGTTTCTTATATTGAGCATTCTCAGTGGTTTCTGCCCTCAGAGAAATCTTCTCTCATCCTTAGCTATCATTCCCTATCACTAGACTCTAAGACTGTTCTGCATACCTTTCACTCAATCTTTGTCTCTGTTTCAGCTTGGGATAGGTGAGCCCTTGGATCACATTTGGGTTTACGCAGCCTTCTCAACCCGAAAGCTAGGCAGGCCCCGGCTGGCGACAGGCAAGTCATGCCCTGGCGGAGACTAGACCAGAGAGTGGCTCTTAAAAGAGCCCTTTGGGGCTGGCCTGACAGAATCTAAGCTAGGGAATAGCTCTTAAAAGAGTCCTTAGGGACGCCATCATGACAGGGCAGAGAGTGGCTCTTTAAAAAGCCCTTTGGTGCTAGCTCGATGGAGTCTAGGCCAGAGAATACTGAAGACCAGGAGATCTGGAGATCTAGAGACCAGAAACAGCTGGAGGCCCTGGCCTGGACAACCTGGTTGGAACAAGGCAGAGGACTCCGACTGGAACAAGGCTGGAACAAAGCTGAAAACACAGACTGGAACAAGGCTGGGACAAAACTGCAATTCACACTAGGCAAGACTAGCTGACCCGTTGCAAAGACATCGCAGTAGAGTCCCAGGAATCCTTATATGGGCTCCAGCAATGATATAATCAACTGGCATCTCTAGAGATCTTCCCACCACTGGCCCTTTAAACGGTGCCCCATGTCATGCATGTACGCCTAGAGGAACTCGGTGTCAGCCGGCGCTAGGGGAGCAGTGCAGGAACAGTCCGCGCAGTAGTGGAGAGCCCCAATGCACCGAAGTCCACAGCGCCAGTGCCACTGTCTGGAGAACTCTCTGGATAACTTAGGACAACAATTTTTCTGCCCTAAGTTTTATGTATAGTTATCTGAATAGCAGCACTAAATATCATTGTTATTGGATAATTTCACAGTCTACCCACAGTCTACAGATCCGACCTCATATGGATAATTCTGTTCCATAAATCAACGGATGGCCCTAGTCAGCAGTACTTATTTGGATAGTTTTTTTTTTATTTATAATTTTTCAAAATAATACATTCATATATATATATATATATATAAATGTAGGATTAAAGATTAATTTACAAACAGAAATATTAGTCACCCATATTTAAATCATATACATATTGACCACAATAATTTTTTCTTATATGTTTTCTATATCTTGTTCCCCAATTATTGTGGCCAATTATTGTGGTCAATACTTATTTGGATAGTTGTCTGCAAAAGGTACCATTGTATGTTTCTAATTGTTCTTTACATCCCCAAAGAAAGATTTTTTTTGTCATACCTCCTCTGTTAGATCTTCGTGATTCAAGCATATTCAGTCTTGTGCGTAATCTTTTTCTATCACTCATTTGTGAAATAGTGCCCTTTCTATATGTATGTTTACTGATAATATTCTGGAGTTTAGAAAAGCTATTCTTTTTACCCATTGATACGTTTCTAGTTCATTCTGGATTGAATGTACTCCAAATTTTCCTGTGGTGTTTTTTTTTTTAATTACAAGTTGCCTTCTGTTTTGTTTTTATACTCTGTAATTAAAAAATCTAATAACATTTCTTGAAAATAGTCTTCTAAGGTCTTAAAGCATCTTCAAAGTTATTTTTTCTTCTTTATACAATAAGCCAAAAATTAGTGCCAACTAACCTCCCAACTTAGGAGACCTCAACCTGTTATAAAATTAGTCTCACATGTGTCCAAGATGGCGTTTCTTGGATTTGAATTCCATCAGGCAACTCCCTCTTCAAATACATGTTTCTGAAGTCTGGTGATAGTAATGTTGGCAGCATTGTGTTTTCACCTGTTTTCGCCAGAATTATAGACAGTGCAAGACTTCTCACCTGATATTTTGAACATTTCACTGTCTTATGGAATGTTCTTGTATGTTTTGTTTGACTTTAGCTTTGCTATCATAAGTCCCTGACCCACAGCTTGAAGAGCTTCTGCTTTATTTATTATCCATAATGGAACATAGGGATAGTGTTTACCTAAAATCTCTAACACTGTTCCAGACCACTATCTCCATGCTCCTCAGGCAAGCAAAGCAGCTCATTATGATACAAAATAAACCATGTAGCTTGCAGAAATCCTCAAAGTGAAAGAACATGTTAACTTACTTTGAAACATGACTTGGGTGTAAAGTACCTGCAGGCACTTGTGCCTGCTCTGTTGGAGTAAACATTTACTGGAAAAGTATGCGTAAAGATTTGAAAGTGCAATCTATGTGTGTACTTTCTTTCCCTCTCTCTTTTCCCTGACCTAAATATGGTCCAGGGAACATTACATCTGGACTTATAGCCCGCTAACAAGTCAACAGTCTTTTGGGATACAGCATCATTAGCAATTTAAATACAAAATTTTCTAGAAAAGATGTGGTTTTAGAAGCTCTCAATATGACAAATGATTGTGATAAAGAAAATAACTCTGCAACTTCTTTCTATAAATGTACTCCCTGAACTGCTAATAACCCATCAATGAGACCTAACCTTTTTCTTCCTTTGACAAGTGTAAATGTAAAACAAAAATTGTCAGATGAATGCCTCCGTACTCTATTAAGTGGTGCAAAACAAAAGTGATTCAACATGTAAACAGGGATTTGCCCATAAGAATACAAGCAAATCTGAACATAACTCTAGCAGCAATTGGCAACCAATGAAGTTTTAAATAAAAAGGAAGTACATATAGCTTGCAGAAATTCTCAAAGTGAAAGTACATCTTCTCTCAATGCGACTAATAGTATACATGTTGTTTCAGCCACTTAAAACATGTTTCCCCAGGTAAATCACTTTGAAACCACATCTCTTAACTGACTAATCTTTTTATAATTGCAAGAAAAAAATTGATGGGCTTCTTATCCCCCGATATTCAGCCCACGGTGGTCAGTGGGTTTAAAGTCACTGACTGCTGCAGGCTGAATCTAACCTAGATATTCAATGCCGAGGCTTTGTCTAGGTACTAGCATTGATTATCTGAGTCAGCTGCTGACCTGAAAGTTATGTGGGTGTTGGCCAATATTCAATGCCAGCACTCACATAGCTAAGCAGGCAAAGACAAAACTGCCTTTTGTGCAATGCTATTGCCAATTTAACTATGTGGGTACTTGCATCGTGCATGATCAAGCATATCATAAATGAAACTTGTTTCTCTATCTCTCTCTCTCTCTCTCTCTCTCTTTTCTTCTCTAGCCAGTCTCCCAGCAGACATACACTCGAGTTCTTCTATCTGTTCTATACATACATATCTGCTGTATTAATAGAGAAGGATACACAGGCAAACTGACACACCTATTGAAATAGGCATGATTTTGTTCTGAAAAATGCCTACAAATTTATTGCATTTTAATATTGAGCAGGTATTAACACACTTCTAACAATATGTTCTCAAGATTTATACATGGTATCTATTCTATTAATGATAGATTAAATCAGTTTATGACCAGAACACCAACTCTTTTGGTCTAAAATAAGGTACAACGTACTTCTTGGTCTTTCTTTGCTGTAAGATTTCAGAAAAAAAAAAGAATCTGAAGTTGCTAGAGATCAGTTACAAGCTATTTATAGTCTTCTTTAGAGCATGACACAGGAAGAAAAAAATCATAACCTAAAACGGAAAATGCCATGCTTTTTGGTCCAATATCCTCAGAGAATCACAATTCTTTCATGGTTCATCAAGCATCTGAACCTAAAATAAACATCACAATAGTAAATCATACCAGCAGGTATAGATTGTTTTTTCTGGACTTGTCATTTGCAGAGGTACTGTAGCATGAAACAGAATAGACTATAATGTGAAAGATGTTCCTTGTAATGCTGCATTCAACTTCAATTCACTAACTCTATTAGAATATTTGCTACCACTCTACTTAGAGAACTCTGATACATCTAAAAAAAATTTACTTATCCGGATAGTCATATTTTAGCATGTTTTATGAAAATGAAAAGTGATTATTTGTTCAGTATTACACTGGCCTATCCGTCCATCTACCTGTGACATTGATATCACAGGTATGATATGTTGGCAGGCAGAAAGCCCAGAACATTCTGGTGAGATCAGTCAGTGGAGAGTGAGCAGCAGGGCTGCAGGGATTCTATACCCACCAGGTGAAAAAATGAAGTACATACAAACAATAGAACAGTGGACTTATGGGGAATCCAGGCCCCACCAGCCATAGATAAAGCAGAATCATGAGAACTAAACAGTAGGTTAATGGGAAGCCCAGAACCAGCCAGTTGAAGACCCACTACTGGTACAGATCCCAGCATATTCTTAAACATATCATTGGTCTGAGCCACATTCTTCTTTTAATGATACAAAAATACCTGCTGACTCAATGATGATGTTTTAGTGGCCACAGTGGGATCTGCATCAGTGATGGAGAGGCTTCTAAAGCAGTCTATGGTTTTTTTTTTCTGATGCTAGGTAGTGGTCATGGGGCCTATATTAACTGTGTTAGAAGGACCCCCACTCACTCTTCAGTCCTCAGTCTCTACCAGCCTTAAAATCCAATACCAACCCTCAACACCCCAACACAGCCCTTGGACCAAAACGTTTGCCCATCCCTGGTCTAGAATTACTACTGGTCTGCTGGCCTCCCTGTCTCCCCATGATTCCAGGGCTGGCTTAACTATTGGACCAGATGAGGCTCTGGCCCAGGGCACCAGCATGCAAGGGTGCCAAAATAGCCAGCCCCTGACTCACCTAACCTACAGGTTAAGCCTTTTCTCTCCTCCCCTCCCGCCAAGTTTGGTCTCTCCCCCTTCCAGCATTGCTCCCCTCACCACTCTCACTCTCCCATGGTCAGCAAAGTTTACGTCAATCACTGGAAGCAGCATGACAGACTGCCTTCAGCCAGCCCCTGGGTCTTGGCTCTGCCATGTCCCAACCACAAGAAATTGCATCAGAGAATGCAGGATGTGGCAGAGGGGAGAAGCAGGGCTGGCTGAAGGCAGCCTGTCATGTTGCTGTTGCTGCTGCTGCCATCACACAATGTTAACTTTACAGGACTGCAGAGTGAGAGAGGTGAGGGACAAGTGATGGGGAGAGGGACGGGGGGGGGGGGGGTGTGCCAGGAGCAATGTGATGGGGGGGGGGGGGGGGGGGTGCCACTATCCCTTGAGCTGGCCCTGCTTATTTTTTCCAGATTGTCAATGTATCCTTTTAGATCCCAACAGAACCTCTAGATAAACAGAAGTCAAACAAATAAGGAATTTCTTTTTTTGCAGTGTGGATTTTTCACCATAGTATGACTCATGCTCAATTTATTTGCTTCTTGAACCAATAAAATAAAACTTTCACTGGGTGGACAATGTTCACACACATTGGGTGTATCACCTGCCAGCCAGTCTGAGAAGCAACATTAAACACTGACCTCAAAAGACACTGCTCCTCACTCTTCCCTATTCCAAAAATAGATGTTGTAGTCATAGTGGTGTCAGAAAAAGAAGAAAATTAAAAAGACTTCTTGGTGGATCCATTTTCACAAATAAAAATAACATATTTAACTACATCTCTGGAGGTGTACTTAACTTTTTTATCTGAGTGGTATACACATTTTCTTATGAGTAGATAGTATGGGCAGGGGTGATATTAGCAGGATGGAGAGGTAGTGGACGTATCTGAATGGATGGCTCAATGAATCAGGATTAGGATCTTCAATTTGATGGAGCAACTACAGGAAGCCAATGCTGAGATTCAAGGAGAGGGAAATGATGGGTCCCTAAAGAAGTTGTATAGCTCTGCACTGGATGAGCTGAAGATGTTTAAAGATAGAAGACCATTGTAGAGATCATTACAATAAACAATACATGAGATCAGTAGAGCTAGAACAAGGATTTTATGATGGTTAAAAGAAAGGACCAATTTCATCAGTGCATATTTTCTAGCAAAAAAGGTGCCGGTACTCAAATGCCAGGCCACCCTTCAGGGGGTGGGGTGATCACTAAGGGACCCATAGGTGCCCGGTATAAGAGGCTTGGAGAGGCTAAGCCTCCCCCTGCTGCAGCAGAATGGATCAGCTGTGGAGTCCAGCTGCTCTGAGGGGATTAAATTGTTGATTTACCTCCATCCTCACAGCAGGAGCTGCAGTGAAAGCCCTCTAGCAGTTGTAGAAACTGGTTTATGGTTTGTTTACCTTACTGCTGGGAAAGCAGGGGGGTGGGGGTGGCTGGAGGTGTCCTGGGTTGCCAGGGAGATATTTAAGGAGGATGACTTCCTGATCTGCACTGAGGACAGATAGCAGCAGAATGGATACTGGGCCAGCATGATCAGAAAAAGTCACCAGACAACAAAGGTAGAAAAGATCATTTTATTTTCATTATAGTGTTTGGAATATGTCCACTTTGAGAATCAGGTGCTAAACATTAAAAGTTTATATTTATTTACTTATGTATGGCATTTTATCCCACATTAAACATGAATTAGGGTGTTTTGTGGCTCTACATGAGAATTGTGATGATATGATCCCTTGTTTCATATTGTTGACAGTCTGCATTTTCCCTATGGGTGGTATATTGGTGTATTAGGTCTGCCCAGTGTAATATTTATGGTACAGTAAGGTTCTGAGTGTGTTTTGGGACAACGTTGTGCATAGTGTTTTGCAGTTGAGTGATTGTAGTTAGAATATGCTTTGAGCAACCACTTTATTCTTTGACATATGATGCATATCTAATATCTAAATTTAATAAAAGGTATTAATTGTGACTTTATTTATTTATTTTTTTCTGTGTGTTATCAGACAATTATGGATTTAAGCTCCACCCCTATCCCCACCCCCTTTAGCCTCCCCAAACAGTTGGGTCACCGACCGCCTATGAAGGGACCCACCCAACAATAGCCAGGCCCCCTGCAACCAGTCACAGAATCTATGACAAGGCAGAATTGTTGTGTAGAGCTTGAGCTCTTTCATTAAAACTTGGGGACCATGGGTCAAATTTTGCAGACAATGGAAAAGGTGCCGGTACTCGGTACCCCCAAGTACCCCCCTCAAAAAAGCCCTGAATTTCATAGACATGAAGTGGCGTAGGAAGTAAAAGATGGAACAGACAATAGGTTTTGAAGGAGCAGTGTGATAATTCTAGCAAAAAAAGTGCCAGTACTCAAATGCTAGGCCACCCTTCAGGAGTGGGATGATCACTGATGGATCCACCCAACAATGGCCAGGCCCCCTGCAACCAGTCACAGAATCTATGACAAGGCAGAATTGGTGTGTAGAGCCTGAGCTCTTTCATTAAAACTTGGAGTCCATAGGTCAATTTTAGCAGACAATGGAAAAGGTGCTCAGTACCTCCAAGTACCTCCTCAAAAAAAGCCCTGTGAAGGAGAAAAAGAAATCCAAAATGACACCCAGAATATGGATAGAATTTCATAGAGCCAGAAAGGTACCATCCATAATGAAGGGTATAGGAGTGAGGAAGCATGGGCAAGGGAAATGAATAGCTTTGCATTTAGGGAAATTAAGAAAAAGACAGTTCTCTCACAGCCACTTACTGGTAACCTGGGGGCAAATGTTGGCGGGGGAGGAGTTAGTAATGAAGGGGATCTGAATGTTATTCACATACAGGTAAGGACTACAGCCATGATACTGCATGAGTTATTAAACTTTAAACAGAGAGTAAGGAGAGAAGAAAGGGTATGGAAAAAGGTAATATGGAGGATCATAAATATTGGAGGAATTAAACTAATTGTTATCAACAGAGTTTGCAGAAAATTAAATGCAGAGTTATATAAAAACTAGAAAAGGCTGGTAATAATCCCAAATGTTTACTTCATATTGTAAAGACTTTGTTAGAGGATGGAAAGATTGGAGATAAGCAGCAGGATGAGTTAATAACAGCAGTACAATTAGGTTTTTATTTTTTAAGAAAACAATATACTTAAAGGCAAATTTACGAACATTCTAATATGATTTGGTGTTGGATAGATGTACTACAATAGCATTGTCTACTTTTTCTAGGATTAGCACTCTCATTAGATCCTTACATGTAGCCTTACCATTATTATTAGATCTAATTCCACTTCAGGGGAAATTCGAATATGGTTGGTGGATATTATTAATGCTTCACTGGACCACTTGAAACAAGCAGTAGTAGCACCTATCCTGAAAATGCAAGGTTTGAGGGCTTATGCTTGTGAAATTCATGGGGTTGATATTTAAAGTTATTTAATGGACAGGAGAGTCTTCTGGCCAAGCCTAACTCTGCCCATAGCTGTCAGTATTTAAAAATTGCTGACCGTTGCTGGCTAAATATTGTCCGATACAGACATATCTCAAATCTGTCCATGCTTGGTAAGTTATTGGAGACATAAGTAGCATCCTAGCAAGGTTCATATATAGACCGTCCTTCCATGTTAAACTGTACAGCGCTGCGTAACCCTAGTAGCGCTTTAGAAATGTTAAGTAGTAGTAGTAGTAGATTATAAATAATTATTAGATATTACTTTAGTGTGGTACAGAAAATATACTTGTGGTGATGATGGATGAAGTTCACTGTTGGAGGGATAAGGGATACCAGATGTTATTGGATTTAAGTACTCTGTTTGATATGGTGGATAGAAAAAATGTTATTAGATGCAAGACCTTGGGGCTAATTGGAAAGATGTCATTGTGCCTGTCCTTTATGAGGGATGGAGAGTTCAAATTGAGACTGAGGTGGTCTTTTATAGAGGCGTGCTAGTGTTTATAGCGTAGGCTAATGATTTGCATGTGCTAAATGCTAGAAACACCCATAGGAATATATGGGCATCTCTAGTGTTTAGCGCATGATTATTTTTAGTGTACACTAAAAATGCTTGTGCACCTTTGTAAAAGGGGCCCTTAATAATCAGAAGTCAAAAGGAGTAAAACTGACTTGGGGTCTACCACAAAGTTCCCCTCTCTCACCTTAATTGATTTTAATATTTATTTGAAGCCTTTGGGCAAAATGTTAAGATCTTTTGGTTTTTTTATGCTTATGCCAATGATATACAATTACTATTGCCCATGAAGGACAATGGGAAACAGCAGTTGGTGATATCTCAATGCTTGGATAGTGTTAAAAATTGGTTACTAACAAGTGACTTGCCATGGAACCTTCAGAAAACAGTAACACTTTGTTTCGGGAATCTTGACCAAAATATAATTGCAGTTATAACTTCAAGAGCAGGGATTAAGCATTCCTCTGGCAGAGTCAGTGAAATTGTTGATGATCTCTTTGGAAGAGGAGAGAGTGGTACCAAACACTTGTCAGGTTATTAGACAAACCTATGGAAAGCTAGGGATAGTATCTAGATTAAGGCTTTTTTTTTCTTTTTTTATACAGATGTGGCTTTTAAAACAGTAAGCAGGCATTAGTTTTGTGTTCTATAGATTATTGTAAAGCTTTTTTTTTTTTTTTAAATCATTAATTTAAACCAATATAACATACAACAAATGGAAAAAACAAATGCTTTGTATGCAGGTCTTTGGTAGGTAGGGTAGTTATGAAGAAAGAAAGAAAGAAAGAAAGAAAGAAAGAAAGAAAGAAAGAAAGAAAGAAAGAAAGAAAGAAAGAAAGAAAGAAAGGATAAAGTTAGACCTTTGTTGTAACAGCTTCATTGGCTTCCTATTAAGGAAAGGAGTATATTTAAAAGCCTGCTTTAACATATTAAAAACCTGGTTTAACATATAAGGTCCTACATAATCAGAAATCATTAGTTATATCAATGTCTGCAAACCTACATGCCTGTAAGATGTTTATGCTCTTCACAAAATGTTTTATTGTTGTTCCCCACTTTTGTTTAATGAAATGGCAGGTAAAAACTTTTAGAGTCGCTGTAGCTAAGCTATGGAACGAGCTCCCAATCAAACTTAGGGAAACAACCTCTTTGTATTATTTCTGGAAAGATTTAAAATATTTTCTGTTCCCAACTGAATGAACGATATTGTTGTTATTTCATGCTAATTTATTTTAATGCTTTTGTTTTATTTTATGTACATCATCTTGAATGGACCTTTGTTGGCTCCTAGAAGAGGGTATGTGAATTTTTTTATAAATAAGTTTTACAAATGAATTAATGACTGGAAAGGCACCCTTGTGGGATACCACAAGAAATGGAGTGAGTAGGAGAAAGAGAGATGCCAGAAGAAACTTGAAAGGAACAGCCCTGCAAATAGGGTGTGAGCCACTTGTTTGTTTAATTGGTGCTTGATATACTGCCTTTCAGAGTATGCCAATCAAAGTGATTTACATATAGCAAAGGAGGAAAGGAACACCATTTAAATGATAGAAATGGTAAATGTCCATGCCATGTCATGTTGAGGTCAAGCTCATGCAGATGGTAGAGGAGCAGTGAGTTATCAACAAGATCGACAGCAGAGGACAGATCTAGAGGACCAAATTGTGATGGTCAATGGTCATATTGATCTTGTACATAGAAGTAAAAAGGGGGGGGTTCTTGCTATGGTGAGGCTAGAATCCTGCCTGCCTCGTATGGAATGTGAGAGACTTTTCCAGAAAAAGGAAAAGCTGTAGGGGCATTCTTTCCCAAAATTTGATAAGGAAAAGTAAATTAGAGATAGGATGAAGATTTAGCAGAATTAGAGACATTTAGATTTGGCATTTTAACCAAAAGGACTATGATGGCATACACTAAGTCCTAGGTCAAGGCCCAGAGAGGAAGAAAGTGGCCAATTTCCCATGATGAGGAAGGAGAGAATGTGCTCCACAGAATATTGGGAGAATGGGTGAAACTCAGATGATGAGGAGGATAGAGAAGTATTGGAGAAAGAGGATGAAGGGGTGAAGGGAGAGAATGTAGGCAGGAGACATTGCAAGGGGCAGAGATAGGGAGGGAATAGGACTGGGAGGGGTAAACAAGCAGGACTGGCAGAGACAGGAGACCTTAGCAGAAAGAAACGTTGCAAACCTGTCTACATCAAGGGAAGCAGGATGACTTGAAGGGCAGTAGTTAATTGTAAACCTACACAAGACACTACCTCAGGACAACACCGATATCAAAAACTGGACCCAACCTTTGGAGAATACCCAGCTGATCGAACCTGGTCAAACTTCGCCCCCCTCACCGTTGAAACAGTTACTCAGGCGATTAGAAGGTTCACCAACACACACTGTAAACTAGATACCTGTCCCAGCTACCTAATAAAATCCGCCCCTGACCACTTCATAGCAGACCTCACATCCCACCTAAATTACATGCTTCAGCAAGACCTCTTCCCTAAGGAAAATGGCAATATCCTAGTCACCCCAATACCAAAAGACACCAAGAAAAAAAACAAATGAAATCACCAACTACCATCCAGTAGCATCTATCCCGCTGATAATCAAACTATAACTTACTGATTTTATAGGTAAATTCTCTATATTTCACGAATCCCAATCAGGATTCCGCCCTCTCCATAGCACTGAAATAGTACTAATTACTCTCCTAGCCAAATTCAAGCAAGAAATAGCAACAGGCACAACCATCCTTCTCCTCCAATTCGATATGTCCAGCACATTCAATAACATACTACTAAGACTACTAGACTACTTCGGAATCGGTGGAAACATACTCAGCTGGATCAAGGGCTTCCTAACCACAAGAACATATCAAGTGAAATCAAACTCAAATATATAATCACCGTGGAAACCAGACTGCGGAGTACCTCAAGGATCACCACTGTCACCGATCCTCTTCAACCTAATGATGACCCCACTAGCCAAGTCTTTATCCAACCAAGGCCTGAACCCTTTCATCTATGCAGACAATGTCACAATATACATTCCTTACAAACAAGAACTTGCAGAAATCACCAACGAAATCAAGCTCAGCTTGAACATCATGGACTCATGAGCAAATGCATTTCAACTAAAACTCATCCTCTCATCCCAATACAGCACGGACAACCCCACAAATATCAACACTCCAAACTACACCCTCCCTATCTCAGATAACCTGAAAATCCTTGGCGTTACATTAGACCGTAACTTAACACTAGAGAGCCAAGTGAAATCCACAACAAAGAAAATGTTTCACTCAATGTAGAAACTCAAACGCGTGAAACCATTCTTCCCGAGGGCAACATTTTGAAACCTGATACAATCAATGGTACTAAGCCACGTAGACTACTGCAATGTAATTTATGCGGGATGCAAAGAACAAACCTTAAAGAAACTTCAGACTGCCCAAAATACAGCAGCCAGGCTTATATTCAGAAAAACGTGATTTGAAAGCACAAAGCCTCTCCGTGAAAAACTACACTGGCTCCCAATCAAAGAACACATTGCCTTTAAAATCTGTGCCTTGGTTCACAAAATTATCTATGGAGAAGCCCCGAGATACATGACAGACCTCATTGTCATACCAATCAGAAACATATCCAAATCAACACGAACATATCTAAACCTGCACTACCCAAGCTGTAAAGGACTTACAGTAAATACTAATCAACTTACACATCCAGTTTTTCTTACATAACCACACAACTGTGGAATGCATTACCAAAAGCCTTGAATACAACATATGACCACCTAAACTTTATGAACACCTAAAATCACTAAAGACTAACCTGTTCAAAAAGGCATACCCCGCAGACCCGACTTAAGTACTTGAACTCTGCAACACAACATAAGTAAAGTACGTAATGGATATACACAACTCCTCCGTTGACTGTGCCACATGTACTTTGTCTTACCACAACATCACATTGTATTTGTTCTCACCGGAGTTACGAATGCCTCTCCGGTACCATGTAAGCCACATTGAGCCTGCAAATAGGTAGGAAAATGTGGGATACAAATGTAACAAATAAATAAATTAAATTAATTAACTACTTAAAATGTAGTTTAACTACTGGGCAACTACCAACTATTTTTGAGTAGTTCAACTTTTTGGATTAACTACTGAAAATAGTTAACTACTGCCCAGCATTGGGACTAGCCGTTGTTCGTGAAGTGACCATAGTGAATAGCCTGGGACATAAGGAGAAATCAGTACTGCTATGTAGGAGGGAACACCTTCATATAGGGGCCCTTTCATTAAGCTATGGTATGGCTAACACAGAGGTGGCGCGCAACAAATTGACACACTGCCTGGGTAGCGTGGGTGCCCGGCGGTAATTCTGCAGTTGGGGCACACTGTTTCCCATGATAGAAAATATTTTCTTTTTTCTATCATGGGGAGGAGGGGGGGGTGTTCCCAGCAGTAATTGGCATTATGGCCACATTGCTGCTCACTGCCCGATTACCACACGAGTAGCTCATGAACCCTTACCTCCAAGTAAATAGGTGGCGGTAAGGGCTCAGGCAGTAAATAGTCATGTGCTACTTTTAATATTCGTGCACTGCCATTTACTACCCCATTTTAAAAAAGCCCTTTTTATCCACCATGGTAAAAAGTGGCCCAGCGCATGCCAATTTCACGTCCAAAGTAGCCCTTAGTAAAAGGGCCTCATAGAGCGCAATGAGTCAAGAAAAGTATTTTGAACTGAAAACAGTAACAAATGGGAAGCCGGTGTAGCTTCGAAGACAGAGGAAATATGATCAAATTTACTAGCTCTGCATAGGAACCTGGCAGCCCTGTTCTGTAATAACTGTAAGCTGATATTGAGTAGTCCAAGCATGAAAATGTAATTACAATCACAAACAGATGTAACGTATCAAAACTTTTTTAAAAAATGACAACCTGAACAGGGACATCTAAGAACCTACCGGCCGATATTTAAAACTAAATGATTCCTTGCCGGTTAAATAGCCTAAAGCTGGTTAAGCGCTAATGTTCAGCGCAAGATAGCCAGCTATCTCAGATGAATATTACCGCTTAGTAGCTGGCCTGGTCACCAGAAATTCAATGCTGAGAGCCGGATATGGCCCCAGCATTGAATTAGTGATAATGTCCAACATTGAATTTCCGGGTTTGCTGCCAGACCAGCTTACATATACTGTCTAGTTCTGGGTGGGGTGGCAAATGGATGGCAAGTCAATTCTTGCCACCCAGTAGAAATACCTATGTTCCTCCAGTCATTTTCAAAGGGAAAATATGTGTTTATGATCCACTTGAGAACTGGTGCAAATTGTAAACCACAGACTTTACACTTGTCAACACAACTTTGAAAACTGCCCTCTTGAAAGTGCTAGTGATATCTCTTTGTTTCATTGTTGCTATATCCAAAGGAAGTCCAAAATATATGCAGGAAACGCAACGAACATCAGAAACAGTAATTTATTGAACATGAATGGGGTAAATTTCTAAAAGCTTTTTTGTATGTATATGCAAGTATACTGTCACAGGATTCACTGACCAGGATTTGTTTCCTTCCTCCAGGCTTTCCCAATAGCCAAAGTCCACCAAGAACAGCTATTTTGAATAAGATTCTTTTCCAAATGGACAAAGTGCTTTATTTTAAAAAAAAAAAAAAAACAGGACCCTCCTTCTTTGGATTTCAGCTACAATAAAGTTTAAAGATACCCCTTTTTTCAGGAATGTTTAGGGACTATTAGCACTTCAGGCTGAAAAACACAGCCTTGAATTTAGGCCTATTCCTTCTATAGTACTCCTGCAAGAGTCACTGGAAAAAGAATGAGGGAGAATGCCCCCGCTTTACTCTATATACTTCAGTGGTATGGGCCCCAAAAGGACCTTCCTACCCCCTCTTTTCCACTCTATTAACTATAAGTTCAATCAGTCAATTTATAATAATGCTTGTCAGTCCCAAACTCTTCTAAAAACATCAATGTCCAAACAAAGGAAAAAAATATCCCTGGCTTCAATCAATAGCCCAACAGGGTTGGGCAACCACCTTCATTGCAGTATTTTATTTTATTACAATGGCCCACCCACTGTTCCTTAGGCAAAATGAACTCAAATTGTCCCTAGATACTGAACAGAAATATAATCAATAGAAAATAATCAAAAACTTATCTCCATGTCTAAGTCTTCATCTGCTGCTTTAGGACTGCTCTCTTCCTCACCTTGCTTGCCGGGCCTATCCACATCCACGCCCTAAGGCCTTTCCACCGCATTTGCATTTTTAGTCTCTATCTCCATGGGCTTGGACTCTTCCTCTAGCTCTGGTTTTCCTTGCCCTTTCTCTTCCTCCATTCTGTGTATTCGATCCCCACCCTAGAGGCCACACCTTTCTTTGATTGACAGCTAGAGGCTTAGGAAATCTAGAAACCTGACCCTGATGTATGTTCCCTGTTTCCTAGTGGGCTTATCACAATACGTGCATTAAGTACTGCTTATAAAATTACCCTCAATATAAAAGTATGCACAGTAACACGGGTGTAGGTGTGTTCAGGGCAGATTTTGGGTGGAGCACAGGTGGAGTTACAATTTACATTTGTACTTTAGATGTGAATATTTATAGTTGCTATCGAGCAGATATAAATATCTGTGGTTTCATTTTAACTCAAATTTCTTTACCTTTGTGGGGCAGTTTTATAAAGACACACAAATGCTTATGCATCTTTATTTGAGAGACCCAAAATAGGCATCTTCTTGCCCATCCAATCTTGGCAACTTGTTCCAAAATTACACTCAAGTTGTCAGTTTTAGAACTTTTACTGTAAATAGTTGGATAAAAATTATTGAGTGGGGATGGTTCCCCAAAACAGCCATGGAGGTTCTAACTGCGATGATAGCCACAGCCGAGAGTAAAAAAAGCAGCAGCAGCTACAAGTGCAGTCACAGAGATGCACGGATGCAGAGGAGCTGTGGGCTGCTGCACCCACTAAGGGAAAATATCGGGCAAAGCCCAAAAGCAACTTAGATCTGGTGTGGTATGAAGGAAAGGGGAAGAAAATTTGCCTCCTGGAGCATAAGCATCCAGTTAAGATATGTAATTGGGAACTTTTTTCAATGAATACTACTAATATTCATTTCTATAGTGCTACTAGATGTATGCAGTGCTGTATAGGTACTTTGCTCACAGTCTTGTTTTTGTTTTGTTTGTACCTGGGGCAATGGAGGGTTAAGTAACTTGCTCAAAGTCACAAGGAGTTGTAGTGGGAATTGAATCCAGGTTACCAGGATCAAAGCCTGCTGCATTAACCAGTAGGCTACTCCTCCACCTCAAAGAAGAAATGTTCTGTAGAGTTTACAGGGAGCAGCTGAAGAAAACCCTACCACAAAGCCCCATGAAGAGGAGAAGTGGGAGTTTATAGTAAGAACCTCCAAATCCAGAGATATCAAGGGTTTACAGGGAGTAGCTGAAGAAAACCCTACCACAAAGCCCCATGAAGAAGAGAAGTGGAAGGGACGTTTATAGTAAGAAACTCCAAATCCTGAGATTTCAAGGGTGAAGTATCCCAAAGCTGGAGATTTACCATCACTATGCTGGAGAATGCTAGAGAAAGCTGGATATTTTTCTTGTAGGTCCTTTCTATGTCTAAAACCAGTTCTGGTTGATGTACATTCCAGAAACTGATATATTCTAATCAATAATTAGAAAATAAATTCCTTTTTCTGTCTTTGTTATCTGGTCATTTTATTTTTCTAATCATGTTGGTCCTAGTCTCTGGTTTCCGCTTTCCACTGTCTTCTCTTTGTCCATTTGGCATTTCTTCTCTCTTCATGTACACCATCCATAATCCCTCTGTGTTGCTATCCACCCTTTCCAGTATGTCCCCTGTGTCTTTGCTTCTATCCTCCCACCAAGTAGAATCAGGAAGTAGAATCAGAGAAGGCGGGACCAGCAGATGAAAGGTCCTGTGGATTGCCCACAGGCAACTTGGTGGCTGCTGCTGCTGGTGAAGATCGAGGTCAAGTTTAAATGACTGGGGAGAGGGAGGGAAGCAAGTGACAGATGCTGAACAGGGGTGAGGGGAGGAAGAGGGAAGCAGATCAGAGATGCCAAACCAGGGAGGGGGAGGAGCCAATGCTGGAGGGAAGGGTGCTTTGGTGTTTGAGCTGGAAAATGGCTGCAAATGCGTGTGTCACATGCTTAAAGAGTGTGACTTAGCATGTCTGCAAATAAAGAAACCAGACAAACCACTGGAGCAGATAGGGGCCAGAAAGATAATTAAGGAGGTGTAAGGCTGAAGGTTTACCTATTGCCTAAACCCTTATACTGACCCTGGATGGATTTTTTCAACAAGCCTCCACAGTGCTCATAGCTTTAGGCAAAGCAAGGAGGAGTAAGGTTATTTTGGAGAAGGAAAAAGAAGAGAAGGGAAAGTGTATGCATGCAATTGCAATTTCAAATCCCCATGCAGACTTTCCTGTGAAGAGTTTGCAGTTTCATGATTGCAGGTGCAAAGTTCACATATGCATTTTTATTTGCAAAATATACAGATCTCATTTTTAAAGGAAAAACACCCATACAGCTTACCTTTGGAAATGTTATTGCAAAATCCATATTTACAAAGGACTTTCAGACTTTGTATCAGTAGGCTCTTTGCAAATTGCTCCAAAATGTATAAAATGATTTTTCTACAAAATACTGTCATTGTTTTCTGTAATTCTCAACTATTGTACTTTTTAAATCTATGTACCCAATATTGTTTTCAAAGATCTGATAGATGCAAGTTTTTGCCAAAATCAGGTTCTGAGAGTCAACACATTTCGGTAAATATCATTTATAAATATAATTTAAAAATTTCCCTGTTAATTTGCCTGCTCTAACATTTGTAATCATTTCTGTAATTAAAGTACATAAATCATTCAGGTTTACAGGAATGTCTAAACATATAGCTCTTTTTTGTTAATGCAATTTGCTTCCAGGTCATCACAACACATAAGCCCTATTATACAAACATTTTTCCTTAGTCACAAAATGGTAGAAATCTTTTAGTGCACAGTTTATTAAGGGCCCCTTTTACCAAACTGCAGTAGAAGGGGCCCTGCAGTAACATTGGGGCATGGATTTGCCATGCGTCGAGGCCCCCTTTTACCACAATGAATAAAAGGTTTAAAAAAAAAAAAGGAAAGGACCGTATAAGTGAACCACTTGCCATGCGGCCATTTCCCAGGGGATCCCTTATCACCATCTATTTAGAAGGTGGTAAGGACTCTCACGCTAACCTGGCAGTAAGTGGGCAGCATACAGGACTGCCTGATTATGTCCAGGTAAGCCTTGGCACAGAAAAAATAAGGGCCCTGTTTGCTAAGCCACGCTGTAGGCATGCTAGTGGTTTTAGTGTGTGTTAAAAATTAGCATGCGCTAAAGCTAGAGAGACACACATATATTCCTATGGGTGTCTCTAGCGTTAGCATGTACTAATTTTTAGTGCATGCTAAAAATGCTGGTGCGCTTTAGTATACAGGGCCCTAAAAGCTTTTTTTCAGTGTTGAAAATGGCGCATGTTGGGGGCAGGCGGATTGGTGTGCGGCAAAGTAGTGGTACAGGTACCGCCACTTTGTAAAAGGAGTCCTAAATGTTAGATTTTTGCAGCATAAGCTAAACTATAACATATTACAGAGTGTTCTCCTGGGGTCCATATGTGCTGACTGTTAAAGCTGTTAACCTGACCAATTAGGTCTTAATTTATCTTGGTTTCCTCAGCACTGTAGTTAGTCACACCAAAGAACCATTAAACCTTCACTTTATAAGACTCACAGTTTTGTCAGGTGCTGACCAGCTAATCAGACTATATACAAGCTGCAGAAACTGGACCCCGATTCAAGCTAAAAATGTTTAAGTTGGTCGAGAGAACTTACCACAGACATCTGTTTGGCATATAATGTGCGGATATTTAAAACTCTCTTAGAAAAACAAATACAGGTTTCCACATTCCCGAGGACAGAAACTGTTTAATCTGCTCATACAATTCTTCCAGGATCTGAACTTTTTGGCCTGGGGTGATATCTGGAAAGAAATAGCCAATGAGATTTCTGATGGTTAATTTACGCCAGTAAAGAGCAGTTCCAGAGCAATCGTGGTCACTACGGGCAGTAATTTGCCTTCTGCTTGTTTACATTGTTTCAGTTTGTCATGGAAATACATCTAGTGAGATCATTTATGGTTCAGCATGATGGTATAACTAATCCATTTATTAAAAGACAACTTCAGCACCTTTAGTGAAATCACATATTTCCCTAAACTGTAGGTGATAAAATCATCTGATTTATTGACAAATTATTAAATGTGTACGATTGACAGAGGATCAATTTTCATTTAATTAACTGTGCAGGAGACTGATTAGAATATTTATTGATGCACTATTGTCACGTTTCATAGTAACAGTTAAAATATATAATTTTTTTTAATGTGGTACCACTGGGTAATTTGGCAAAATATTTACAACAATATGAAAAGAGTAATCAGAACCACCAAAACTGTAAAACATATGGAAAAGGAAGTCTGAAAAAAAAACCTGCTGTAACATCTTTATAAATTAGACCTGGTACAGTATGTGTTTGGAGTAGCCCAGGCCACCACAAGGTCTTTCCTGCCATCAGTGAACTTGTGACCTTATTTCCTCAGAGGACTATTAAAATGAAGTCAGGGGGCAGCAGAGTTATTTACAAGCACTATTTTCACTTGTGTGGTCTAGAAGGCTAACAGATTTATCCAAAAGAAGGATAATCTACTGGTTATGTAAAAAGTGAGAAGTTGGTTAAATGTTAATATATAAACCCATAATGGTATTTTTCTTTGTCCTAACATTATTGCATACAGCAAATGCTATCAAATAAACAACTTATTCTCTCTCTCTCTTTTTTTCATTAAAATAAATTCTAACTCAATAAAAATATATTAGGTCCTACAGACAAAAGCATTTGCACATGATAAATATAATATGGGCTTGGCAATCTGGTCATCAATAGCTAGATGCCTGAAAGGGAGCTATGATGAAAGACAATGACAGCAATGAGTAGAGGGAACCTGTGCAACTTCCAGATTTGATGCCTCCACAGGCAGACCAGCATACACTAGCTGCAAGAAATGAACTAATCCAGACACATTTCTTGCAAGAAGGTGAACTATTTAATTTTTCCAGTGCACATATGCATACATGTCCCTCCCCCCAGCAGCCCCCTACAGAACATTGTAGTGGTAATGCACATCCCTTACTAGGAACCTCAGCTCCCCTGGAGCAAAATTGTTTTTCCTGAGCCCAGAACCATGCTGTGGTACTCAGATATACTAGGGTGCTCAGAAGCCTATTTTATAACTTGGTGCCTAATTCACCCTCAATAATTCCCACATGCATCGGTGCTAGAGGCGGGTAAATGTTTGGCGTGTAATTGAACAGATTAGGGTGCACATTAAGGCACTTCATTAATTCTGCGGCCAAATTTGATAATAATGGGGTCCTTTGACTAAGCCGAGCTAAAAAGTGACCAGCGGTAGTTTTAGCTTGTGGGTTTCCTGTGCTTTTTACCATGGCCATAAAAACCCTTGTTTTCAATGGAGGCAGTAAATGGCCATGCGCTAATAAAAACATTGGTGCATGGCCATTTGCTGCCTGAGACCTTACTGCCTCCCATTTAGAAGGCAGTAAGGGCTCACATGCTACTCATGCAGTAATCGGGTGGCACGCAGAAACGGCCGTGCGCTGCCCATTACTGCTGGACACACCCCGCCACATAGAAAATAACATTTATCTTCTGGACATGGGAAACACAGTGGTACTGCTGGGCGCCTGGGCATGTCCAGCAGTAGTGCTGCTTTCCCGTGCGATAGCCCTATCACCTTTTAGTAAAAGGGCACCAATATGTGCTAAGACTTAGGGCCCTGTTTACTAAGCTGTGCTATAGGCACACTAGCATTTTTAGCACAAGCTAATGCTAGAGACACCCATAGGAATATATGGGTGTCTCAAGCATTAGCACACACTAATTTTTAGCGTGAGCGTATCTTAGTAAACAGGGCCCTTAGGTTTTTAAATAACAAAAAGCATCTATTAAAACTATCAAATATCCAAACTATATCACTTACTATCAAACTATACCATTAAATAAATATAAAATAGTAAAATATTGTGAAATGTGCTTAGTTCACCAGTGTGATCATATACCATTTAAATGAGTGCATACTGGACTTGGAACTATCATCACACATTATCCCTCGGAATCTATAAAGCACGCCTAGCATTCCATGCTGAAATCCAAGTGAATTCTATATCAACACGCATAACTTAATTGGCTTAACAAGCTAATGCTTAACAAGCATTAACGAGCACTAATTGGGAATAATTTGAATTTATGCGCACAACTCCCTAAGCGTATTCTGTAATGCACTGCACCAACATTTTAATGTGCACAGGCAAAAAAGGGTGAGGATATAGGTGGGGAAATGGGTGTTTTGTGGGCATTCCAAAATTTACGCGTGTTGTTATAGCATATGGCCCACTGTGCCTAAATCTACGCGCTGAGATTTACACCATGTTTTCATTGCTGTAAATGGATGCACATAGTTTTAGGCATTAGGATATTGACAAAGCATACTTTATATACTGCGTCTAAATCTAGTCACCACTTATAGAATACGCATAGGCAGAAATGTTTTCCATGCTGATTTTTTAAGCTTCATATATAGAATCTGGCCCTATATGCTCCAGTATGATATCAAACATGTATTAGTCACAATCAACTGGCATTCTATATTAGTCAATAAATAATGTCCAATATGGATAGATGTCTAAACAAATGAAATAAATCACACCAAATATCCACAAATGTCCACTTATCTGGTTCCAGATGAATGATTATAATCGATGTCAAAAACTGTCCAAGTCCAGATCTTCTTAATCAAATTTCATTTCATTTCATTTATTAGTTCATATACCTCATATTATCCAAACAAAGTTTGGGTCAATGTGGTTTACAGTGTAACAGAGTGAAATTACATAGAACTATAGTTAACAATGTAACTAGGATGGATACATGGATAAACGGTGTTCAAATGTCCAATAAAATTCCAAATGAATATTCACAAATGAGATTTCCTCAGCTCAGATCTGGTTCTGCTCTAAGCTTCATAAGGAGGGGAAAAAATCTAAAACAGACAATACATTCAAGTTACACCCACATTCATCAAATTAATTCAAAATGTAAAAAAAAATGTATGGTCAAAAAGTAAACTGAATTATTTAAAGAAGCCAAAGGTCGCTTATGAGGTGGAGATCCGCACAGGATCAGAAGAAATAAATGTCAAAAGACACTGACACCGGGCTCAAACCCATAATATTTACCTCTACGTCATGAATAGCACATGCACAATGAATAAATCAATCCAGAATAATTTTATATAATCCATTCCACTTATCTTGTTCTGGCATCTCCCCCTCTCACTTGTCCTCCAATGGTTTGATATCATCCCCTCTTCCTTTCAATGATCTGACTTTGCCCCTTCTCCCCAGCTGTCCTCCACCATGGTCTGACATCTCCCTTCTCTCTCCCCAGTTCCCTCTTCAAAGGTCTGGCATCTGTCCTGTCCCCCTCCCCTGCACAAGTCCAGCACCTCTCCCTCTCCCATGCTCCACCTCCTTCCAACGGGTCCAGTGGTATCAGTAGCAACAGCGACAGTGGTAACACCCTACCTGGGCCATTCGGGTCCTTGCCTCTGCTGCATCCTGCCCATGAGTAAATAGGAAGTTATATCAGAGGGGCAAGATACAGCAGAGGCAAGGATTCGTGTTGGTCCAGGCAGTGTGTTACCACTGCTGCCACAGCTAATGCTAACAACTCAGGTTTCCTGGACCAGGAAAGGGGAGGCAGGGGCTGAAGGAGGTCAAGGGAAAGGTACTGCATCCATGACAATAGAAGAAGGGAGGGAGAAACATGCTACATTACAAAAAATATTTTTTAAAGCCATGCTTTATGTGCCGGCCCTGCAACACACCTCCTGGGAGCTTGCAACACACTAGTGTGTGGAAACACACCAGTTAAGAACCATTGCCCTAGAGTGTATGCCATTATCTCAGCCCAGTCCTCAATGGCCCTTAGCTGTAGCTCCATGCCTTCCTGCAACAAGCAATCTTCTTCACTAATGCATTTACCTTCAATTGAAGTTACCATTACTAGGGTCAACACAAGCTGGATCGGTAGCTGGAGGTAGCCCTGGAAATGGTGAATTAAGTGCATATGGTGTAATAGGTTTAGCTTGTTGTAAGGGGATATGTTGTTCCTCGGAACTGCTGAGGATCATTACCTCCTGATGGAGGTCCTGCTTCTCTGGGTGCTACAGAGTGAGTAAGGCAGGGGTGGGTGGGAGCGAGGGACAGAGGATGAGATGGAGGATGCAGCAAAGGATGGTTGGGAAGGTGAGAGTGAAGAAGTGGCTGTTGTTGATGCTGGCTCCTATGTGTGCTCCTGCTCTGGCCTCTTCTCCTCTGGAAGCTCCTCCCTGGCTGTACCTTCTCTGCCTCTCCATCCTCCTACTTCATTTCTTCCTGTCATCTGGAGGGGTTTCTTGATGTTGCTGCTCAGCTGTGAAAATTGATAACAAAGACACCTGCTAGATTCCTATTTGATTAATTTTATATACTGTTTAATATAGGCAGAGTTTTAAAATGGTTTATAATAAAAACAAAAATACTAATACAATAGCATTTCCTAAAAACCTGTATCAAACCATAAATAAAACTTGTAGCTACATAATAATCTATAGACACTGCTTGCTTGCTAAAGATATTAACCAGCACTCAAACCAAAGCTTTTTCTCAAACGTTTTTAGTACCTTATGGAAAGCTGAGTAGTTGTGAATACTACTGAACTCTATTGGCAAAGAATTCCAAAGTAAATCTCTTGTATAACAAAGAAAACATATTTCTGGTAGTTGTTAATTTAACCGAATTCAAAGAAGGTAACTAAAGCAAATGTTTTTGGGAAGAACGTAAATGATCTAGAAATGGGAGTACCTAGTGAGGTAATTAAATTTGCTGATGACATAAAGTTATTCAATATTGTTAAATCATAAGAGGATTGTGAAAAATTACAAGAGGACCTTATGAGACTGGGAGACTGGGCATCCAAATGGCAGAAGACATTTAATGTGAGCAAGTGCAAAGTGATACATGTGGGAAAGAGGAACCCAAACTATAGCTACATAATGCAAGGTTCCACATTAGAAGTCACCACCCAGGAACAGGATCTAGGCATCATCGTTGATGATACATTGAAACCCTCTGCTCAGTGTGCAGCAGTGGCTAAGAAAGAAAATAGAATGTTAGGTATTATTAGGAAAGGAATGGAAAACAAAAATAAGAATGTTATCATGCCTTCGTATCGCTCCATGGTGTGACTGCACCTTGAATACTATGTGCAATTCTGGTCACCACATCTCAAAAAAGATATCGTGGAATTAGAAAAGGTACAGAGAAGGGCAACGAAAATAATAAAGGGGATTGCATGACTTCCCTATGAGGAAAGGCTAAAGTGGCTAGGGCTCTTCAGCTTGGAGCAAAGATGGCTACACCTGACGGGAGATATGATAGAGGTCTATAAAAGGGGAAAGGGAAGGGAAATGGAACTTGATATACTGCCTTTCTGAGGTTTTTGCAACTACATTCAAAGCAGTTTACATATATTCAGGTACTTAGTTTTTGTACCAGGGGCAATGGAGGGTTAAGTGACTTGCCCAGAGTCACAAGGAGCTGCAGTGGGAATCAAACTCAGTTCCCCAGGATAAAAGTCCACTGCACTAACCACTAACCATGAGTGGGGTGGAACAGGTAGACATGAATTGCTTGTTTACTCTTTCCAAGAATACTAGGTCTAGAGGGCGTGCAATGAAGCTACAAAGTAGTAAATTTACAACAAATTGGAGAAAATATTTATTCACTCAGGGACCCTTTTACAAAGGCGTGTAAGGGCCTATGCACATGCAGTGTGCTTGAAATCGGCATTACCGCCTGGCTAGCATGTGTGCCTGGTGGCAATTCTGAGTTTGGCTCATGCTGAAAACCCACGGTATAAAATAATTTTCTATTGTGGGGGAGTTGTTGGTGGAAATTGGCAGTTGGCGTGTGCTGGATGGTTACTGCATGGGTAATACAAGAGCCATTACCGCTAAGTCAATGGGTGGCATTAAGGGTTCAGGCTGTAAATAGATGCATGCTAGTTTTAATTTTACCAACATCCATTTCCCAGCCCAACCCCCCTTTTTTTTCCAGACGAGGTGGAGAAATAGTCCAGCGTGCATCCAAAACATGTGCCCACACTACCGCGGGCCACTTTTTGGAACGCCTTGTAAATGGGCCCCTCAATGTGTAATTAAACTCTGGAATTCATTGCCAGAGAATGTGGTAAAAACAGCTTAGTGGGGTTTTAAAAAGGTGTGGCTAACTTCCTAAAAGAAAAGTCCATATGCCATTATTAAGGTGGACTTGGGGAAAATCCACTGCTTATTTCTACGATAAGCAGCATAAAATGTATTGCACTGTTTTGGAATCTTGCCAGGTACTTGTAACCTGGATTGGCCACTGTTGGAAACAGGATGCTGGGCTTGATGGACTTCGGTTTGTCCCAGTATGGCAACACTTATGTTCTTATGTAATGTATGTGAAGGCATGAATTTTTGCAACTTCTCAGAAAGATATTTTGGAGTCCCCATACGAAAGGTCTTATAGACAAGACATAACAACTTAAAAGAGATTCATGTTTCAACTGCTAGCCAATACAAATTAACTAAGATGGGTGTTATATGATCAGATTTTTTTGACACCTGCAGTATTTTCATGCTGATATTTGTAAGTCTTTGAATAAATGAATTACAATAATCAAGTCTACTTGTAATTAATTTATGAACAATTTTAACTAGATTTGGCCTACTGAGAAGAGGCTTCAACTGACAAATCAAGAGGAGGGCCAACAGAAACTTCTTATGCTGCTTATAATGTCTAAAGCAGAGTTTGTTTTTGCAGGTTTTTCAGATTATATTTTTAGTTATTGCTAAATTAAAGATCAGGTCACATAAATACAGAAAGGTTAGCAAATATGTTTATGTTTATTAATGATTTGATGAATCACCAAATCCTGGGAAATTCCATATCTAAGGGGCCCTTTTACCAAGCTGTGGGGAAAAGGGCCCTGCGCTGGTGGCAGGGGCGGTTTTTCCCGTGCTTCAGGGCTCTTTTTACCACTGCGGGTAAAGAGACCCCAGGCACATATGGCCATGCGATAAGAGAACTCTTACCACATGGCCATGTGATGGAGATCCCTTACGAGCTCCCGCTGTATCCCAGCAGTAACTGGGCAGCATGCAGCAATGCCAAATTACCGCCAGGTTACCACCGCACAAGCCATTTCCTGGGTTTTCTTTTTCTCCTGGAAATGGCACGCACTCGGGGTGGGACTACCGCCGGCAGCCGCGTTGGGCTGGCAGCAGTCCTGAAAGAGCAAGCGGTAAGCCCGCATTGGGCTTACCACCGCCCTATAAAAGGGCCCCTAATTGACTTACTAAAAATGAGTTTATACTACTAGTACATAATCTTGACTTAAAACTTCTAACTACCCTGGCATAAACCCTCCCTCTCCCATCGCTTGCTCTCTTGATGACAAACATAAAGAACCAAAACCTCCAATTCATAAGGAGTTTGAGCGTGTAATTTAAGAAAAAGTAGAAGAAACAAATCCATGTATGTAAAAAAAAAATTAGGACTATATGTATTTATGAATTCATTTTAGTAAATATGAAGCTTTCTTTAGTATTAATAAAACCTCCTGTCTGTAACTGTCTTTGACATTACTGGTTGATCATGCCACAATTGAAATCCTGCCTCCAGAATTATCCAAACCCACACGTGTTTGATATTAAAAGAACAGAAGAATACAGGAAGAACCCCTTGAGAATATATGTCCATCTGTAACCTTGATTTCATTAAAAAATGTTTATTAAATAAAGCTTAAGAATGAATCCATCAAGCATTGTAGGGAATACAAGAGTGCAAGTATAACTTTAAAATTTGCTTTCTTAGCCCATAGAAAAGTTGTGTACTGTACCTCCATACCTAAAAGCAAAACTGTTGAAAAATACACCACCACATGAAGTCTGAAGAATCTTTTGATGATCTTTATTGCAAATAAGCACATATGAATAGCCATACTGAGTCAGACCAATGGTCCATCTAGCCTAGTATCCTGTTTCCAACAGTGGCCAATCCAGATCACCAGTACCAGGCAGAAACCCAAATAGTAGCAACATTCCATGCTAGGAATCCCAGCGCAAGCAGTGCCTTCCCCATGTCTATCTCAATAGCAGACTATGGACTTTTCCTGTAGGAACTTGTCCAAACCTTTTTAAAACCTAGATACACTAGCCACTGTAAATGGTAAGTTCTTTAATAATGATCAACTGGAATCCAAAATAGTTATTTAATTTATCCTTTCACATTTATTGTACAAGAGGCAGGTTGTTTGTATTTTAAATGAGGCTATAATTTAAACTGGAGCTACAGTATTTTTAACTTCCAAGATTGTTACCGTTCTCATTTTCATGACATTCTTTTTGTATTTTTGGTCAAGCTACTGTGGTTGCCATGTTAATCCACTAGAATATGTAGAAAATAAAAATGTCAGTACTAACTCAATACATCTGTGACTAGCTATGAAGAGCTATATTTTTATGAGTGTATTTTTTTAGCAAGAACTTCAAAAGTTGTGAGTCCATTTTAAGTAATTTGGGAATAATAAGGGGATGATATATGATGTGATGATATCATGCCAATCCTAGTTTAATGTACTTTCTCTCCCTCACTCTTTCCATCTTCTGTGTTATTGAGGCAAGAAATATCTGTTTTGTTCATTTTTCTGTTGGCTTGTGGGGTAGAAAAGCCAGTCAGTCAGGCAACTGGGTCTTCTTCATTTTCTTTCCCTCCCCCTCTACTCCAGATATGTATGATGTCATCTAGAGGGATACATATTAACCAGGAAATTGAGCTTGATAATGTATTTTATGACTTTCAATGGTACTTGACCTAATAGGGTCCGCAAACCCTTTTATGAAAATGTTCAGAAACAGATATCTCTTCTAAAATTATTTTTGATGGCAGAATGCAATTATTTTTAATGTTTGATGTTTATTATGCATAAGAACATAAGACACACCATGCTGAGTTGGACCAAAGTCCATCAAACCCAGTGTTTTGTCTTTCCCAGTGGTTGGTCCGGTTCACAAGTACCCAGAAGATCCCAAAAAGTATATCTATTTCTCATAGCTCATTTCAATGAATAAGCAATAATTTTCCCAATTCTGCCTGCCAAATAATTTTTATGGACTTTTCCTCCAGGAACTTGTTCAAACCTCTTTTGATCCCCTCTGTGGTAGTCACTGTGATCATATCCTTTTGCAACAGATTTCACAGCTTAATTCTGTACTTTCCATGGTTCATTTTCAACCTGCCCAACACATCCTCTGCAATTACCATGCTGAAATGTTCATTACCACATGTTAACACTACTTGCAATTAGCACAGATACCTATCATCTTCTATTGAGGAGATGCTAAGTGATTGGGCGCTAACAGCACAATCAACAGTTAGTAAACAGTATCTTTTCTGTGCCAACAGCAATATGCTATTCACACCAGTTCTCTGCCCATGCCCTACCTTGTTCCTGTCCCAACACAAAAAGCACTTAGGGGCAGATGAACAAAAGCCCTGCGCTGTTCCAAACAGCGCTCTAAACTAGTGCTGGAACAGCGCGGGGCGCTATTAGACCTATGATCAGAGATAATACATGCAAATTTAAGCAGCGCAATTATCTCTGATCATGGGGTAGAAGTGCGTGCGAATTGTGCCGAGTATGCACTCAGCACAATCCTCCCGCACTTGTTTGACAGGTCTGGGCTGTCAAAAGCCCAAACCTGTCAAACACAGGGGCTGGAGGTCCATGGGACCACCAGGCCCTGACTACCCCTGCCCCGAGCAATGGGGGGCTGGAGGTCTGGTGGACCTCCGGTCCCCCCGACGATCCCATCCCCCCAGGTTCAGGGAGGGCTGGAGATCCGGTGGGTCCCCAGCCCCCCAAACCCCCCAGAAAATGGTCCCTGGTGGTCCAGAGGCTGCTTAAAAAGTGTCCGTTAAAAAGAACCCCCTCCTGGCCCCCCCTACCTTAGTTGGAGGAGGGAGGTAGCCTGCCTCCCTCCTCTCCCTTGGATTGACGACACCCCAAAATGGCGGTGCCCAGACCCTCCCAGAGCATCCTGGGATGTGCTGGGCTTGGCTACAGACCCCTTATATAGTATGAATCCCATGTTTAAAATCCATTTATCAGCACAAATTAGCTCGTTATTCCATTATATTGAGTGTGCGCCCAAATTTACGCACTCAACTTTTAGCGACTTTTATAGAGTTAAGGGATTAATGCACAAAATAGTGCATGTTAACTGCTAAACCATTGCATTTACAGTTTGTGTGTTTGTACAGTAGCAATTTGCACATGCTAATGCACTCTAAGTTTTTAATGCACATTAGTAAATGACCCCCTTTGTTCCTGAGATACCTTCCTAAGTTAAAGATTCCATACATGTAATTAACATTTGAGATACATTTTATGCTGATCTGTCTATGATGATTCTTGTGATCCTCAATTTAGAATCTGTATCTTCCAATATTCTTCAGAAAGAAGCTTTCCATATCATTAGAGAAACTTTAAATAAAAAACTACCAATCTGAGGATTCCCAATGAATTTGTGGTAGAAAATAGCACCTGATCCCAAATCTTTACCCCCTCATTCTATAATATGTTGTAAAATTTAATGCCATTTGTGGTAGAACTGGCCACTATCACCCTGACTTAAAATTACTTTTATTTGAAGGCAATTTCTACCAACAGATCAAAGGCAGTAAGGGCTCGCGCGTTAACTATGCACTAACCAGTTAGCACACGACAATGTACATGCATTAACTAATTAGTACAGGAAAGGCCATTCTCTGCCCTGTCAAGCCACCTGAATTTTAAAAAATATATATATAATGCATGGCTAGTGCGCAAAGATAGCAAAACTAATGCAGGATGCTTCAGTGTAGGACAAGAATGGAAAACAAAACTGAGAATGTTATAATACCTTTGTATTGCTCCATGATGTGACCACACCTCAAATACTATGTGCAGTTCTGGTCACCACATCTCAAAAAAGATATAGTGGAATTAGAAGAAACGGTACAGAGAAGGTTGACAAAAATGATAAAGGGGATGGGAATGATTTCCCTATGAGGAAAGGCTAAAGTGGCTAGGGCTCTTCAGCTTGGAGAAGAGACAGCTGAAGAGAGATATGATAGACGTTTATAAAATACTAAGTGGAGTGGAATGGGTAGATGTGAATCACTTGTGTACTCTTTCCAAAAATACTAGGACTAAGGGGACATGCAAAGAAGCTACTAAGTAGTAAATTTAAAACAAATCAGTGAAAATATTTCTTCACTCGAGTAATTAAACTCTGGAATTTGTTGCCAGTGAATGTGGTAAAAGCAGTTAGCTTAGCAAGGTTTAAAAAAGATTTGGATAATTTTCTAAAAGAAAAGTCCATAAGTCATTATTAAGATCTTTATGCTGCATATTCTAGGATAAGCAGCATAAAGTCTATTTTGCTGTTCTGGGATCTTGCCATGTACTTGTAACCTGGATTGGCCACTATTGCAAACAGGATATTAAACTTGATGAACCTTTGGTCTGTCCCAGTATGGCAATGCTTATGTTCTTATATTCTTAAAAGGGGTAGATCCCAAAAGTCACTCCAAGGAGCAACACCTGCAACTTATGCATGCACCTTTCGTGCTCGCCTGCAGCACAAGTGCCTTAAGTTGGTTTTCTTTAAATGGGCGGTTGGGAATGACCTCATCTTGCAGAATCAACATTTTGAAGATAAGCAAATCAGGAGAGGTGTAATATGACTAGTGGAACCTGTAGTAAAAGAGAGACCAGAGAGACAGAGTTTCAGGCAAAACAGTACAAAAGACATAACACAGGAACAATCAGCAAGCAACTTGAGGTGGGTTGCTTTAAATGGACGGTTAGGAATGACATAACCTTGCAGAATCAGCAGATTGAAGATAGGCAAATTGGGAGAAGGGCAATAAGACTGGTGAAACCTTGCAAAATTAACAGTTTGAAGGTATGCGAATAAGGAGATGTGCAATATGCTAGTGGAACCTTGCAGAGTCAGCGGGTTGGAAGTAGGCAAATCGGGAGAGGTCCAATATAACTACTGGAACCTGCAATAAAAGACAGACCAAAGAGACAGAGTTTCAGGCAAAACAGTAAAAATGACATAATACAGGAATAATCAGCCTAAGCATGCCTAACTTAGGTACCAGCATTTACATCAGGTTTCTGCAGGCATAAGTCTGGCACCCAAAAGTTAAGCGCTATTCCATATAAGGCATATACCCTTTATAGAATAGTGCTTAATACTGAATTTCTTGGTACCCAAGTTTGGGCGCTATGTATAGACTCCCTTCTATATGATCTGTCCAGTCTGCTCATCCACACCAACTATCAATTCCTTCCTTGCCCTCAGAGGTCCTACTTGTTGCATGAGATCTTGAATTCAAATACCATTCTTATTCTTCACTGGAAGGATGTTCCATGCATCTACAACCCTTTCCATACAGAAATATTTCTTTAGATTATGCCTGAGTCTATCCTCTTTCATTCTCATCCCACACCCTCTTGTTCCAGAGTTGCCTTTGAATTGAAAAGGGCCGCCTCCTGCCCATTTATGCCATGGAGGTACTGAAATGTCTGAATCATATCTTTCACTTTTCTTCCAAAGTATACATATTTAGGGCTTTAAGTCTCTCCCCATATGCTTTACAAAGAAGACCACAGACCATTTTAGTAGCCGCTTTCTGGCGCAACTCCATTATATTTATATCATTCTGGAGGTGCTGTCTCCAAAACTGAACATAATATTCCAAATAAGGTCTTGCCAGAGACGTATACAGAGGCAGTATCACTTCCTTTTTCCTGCTGGCCATTCCTCTCCCTATGTACTCAGATATCCTTCTATCTTTTCTGATAGCGTTTTCTACTTATTTGTCTAATTTATGATCATCAGATATGATTTGCCCCAGATCCCGCTCTTCTTTCATGTACAGAATTACTTCACCCATATTGTAGCATGTCTAAATGCATTACCTTCATTTTTTAGCACTAAATCTTATGTGCCATATTCTAGACCATCCCTCAATCTTCTCTGGATTCCTCCTCACGTTTTTCACATCTTCCAGGTTGTCAATCCTGTTGTAGATTTTGGTATCATCTATAAAAAAGCAGAGCTTTCTGGATAGCAATATTGTTTACAAACACGTTGAAAAGAACATAATCCTCTGTAGCATTTTACATGAGTCCCCATCAGGCCAGTTATAACACTAGTTAGAAGATAGACCTTTTTGTCAATCATAAGTGTGCTTAAATTACGTCATTGTTCTGATAATTAGTATCTTTGCTAATTGGCTATCCCAGGCATTCACCACTGTCAATAAAAAAAACAACATCTTTTATTTCTTCTGAGTCTTCCTCCATCCAACTGTATATCATGAGCCCTTGACCTTGAATGTTTTTACGGATGTAAAATGCCTCCTATTTAATTGAAGTGTACTGAAGCGCTCATTTTTGAAGAACACAGACCTACAAAGTTACATAGTAACCATGTTTTATTGTAAACCATTTAGAACTGGATGATAGTATATGAATTATATAAAAGAAATAAAATATGAAAGAAATAAAATATCAGAATAACAATACAGAATTAAGACACTGCTTGATCAAGTGAAATATATACATATTAATATAATAACATAGTAACAGATGGCAGATAAAGACCAGCATGGTCCATCTAGTCTGCCCAAGAAAGTGCTTTCTGAAGAGGTGCGCCGGCTTGGAAAGAGGAGGGAGGGAGAGTGCTTGTCCCTTCTCCTTGTTCTCAAAAGTAGGATGGGGTTGGGGGAGGGGTCCACCGCTAGACCACCAGGGATAGCTGTGAGGGGTGGGCTTTTAGCTTAGATTTGAAGACAGCCAGAGATGGAGCTTGGCGTACCGGCTCAGGAAGTCTATTCCAGGCATACGGTGCAGCAAGATAAAAGGAACGGAGTCTGGAGTTAGCAGTGGAGGAGAAGGGTGCAGATAAGAGAGATTTACCCAGTGAACGGAGTTCCTAGGGAGGAAATGAGAGTGGAGAGGTACTGAGGAGCTGCAGAGTGAATGCACTTATAAGTCAATAAGAGGAGTTTGAACTGTATGCGGAAACAAATAGGAAGCCAGTGAAGTGACTTGAGAGGGCTATATGAGCATAACGACACTGGCGGAATTATGCTCAATGCCATTCTAGTATTTCTCTTTTTACCACTATGTTTGATTTGTTTGCACCCAGCATTTTATTGTTTGGAAATGGGGATGTCTCAGGTGATCATAATCTCTTCATGCTCTAGCATTCTCTTAGGGTAATATGTTGGGCATGGTGCCAGCAGTTACAATACAGTCTTTCACTTTATTATGCATTACATAAGTAGATAAGTATTGCCATACTGGGAAAACCAAAGGGCCATCGAGCCCAGCATCCTGTTTCCAACATTGGCCAATCCAGGTCACAAATTCCCGGCAAGATCCCAAAAATGTACAAAACATTTTATACTGCTTATCCCAGAAATAGTGGATTTTCCCCAAGTCCATTTAATAACAATGGACTTTTCCTTTAGGAAGCTATCCAAACCTTTTTTAAACTCCGCTAAGCTAACTGCCTTTACCACATTCTCTGGCAACGAATTCCAGAGTTTAATTACACGTTGCTTTTTGCTGTTAAACTGCAGTAAGGGGTGAATTCTATATATGGCGCAAGAAATCGGTGCCAAAAACTCTGCACTATTCTATAAACCTTACCTAAAGTTAGGCACAGTTAAAGAATACGTGTGGTGCCCGTTCATGTGACTAAAATCTAGGCATGACCATTTACGCCAATTAAAACCTGGTGTAAATGCCCAGATTGGGCATATTCTATAACCGTGTACATAATTTGTAGGAATGCCTGTGGCCACGCCCCTTTTGAGATCCGCATGTTAGAATGTATGTGCACCACTTTACAGAATATGCTACTGCATAATTAACTGCTTGGATGCCAAATTAGACAACATGGGCTAAGCTTTGATTTCTGTGTCCCAGAAAGTGGATAGAAGAAGCTTCTATAGTAGATGAGAAGGAAGAAGATACTACTACTACTACTACTTAACATTTCTAAAGCACTACTAGGGTTACGCAGCGCTGTACAATTTAACATGGAAGGACATGATTCCCCTCTCAAGGTCTCCTCCCAAGCCTAGGACCAAATAAGAAGTAAGCTCTCAGTTATCCGTGACTTGAAGAAGATGTAAATGCCAACATAGACATTTTTAAAAATATATGTGGATTGCAAAAGTGAAATATATGTATCCTTTCAAGGTCAGTCCAAACCACAAACAAAATATGTCCCTTTGAAATCTGTGTCACAAAAAAAATTCATTTTGTTTCAGTTTCCTGTGTCATTTGCAGTTTTTTTTTTATAAATTTTTGTTTCAAGGCAATTTGAGTAATTAAGAGGTGGGTGCAGCTACTACTCCAAACAATGACAAACAGCTTGTGGCAAACCACCTCATCCCCCCCCCCCCCCCATCACAATCACTGATAACAATCCACTTCCCCTTAAAAGCATCACAAAACCAACCACCAAACTCCATTAAGCTACTCTGTCCCATCTCCCATACGAGCATTAGGCACTGTATCAGCCTCCACCCCTACCAAAGAAGCAACTGATCCCCTTGACACAATGGTATAGTATTGAGGCAGGAGCAATCCCTCTTCTCACCTGGTCCTATTACACTGAAGCAAAGGTAGGTATAGCCTCTGGATGGGAATACCAGGAGCTGGATACTTGGAAGTAAGAGACACTAAAGCAAAGGTAGGTGTAACCTGGACTGGAATACCAAGAGTTGGAGTGTTGGAAACAAGTGGTTTTGAAACACAGCTTAAAGTGACATGTGTAGAGATTTTGGAGAAGGTGAGAGCACTCCAATACTGTGGATCCTAGAAGTTACAACATACACACATACTCAATCACACATAAAAATTGTGCTGGCAGTTCAGCTGTGCATATGGCTCCCAGTGCATGCTTTGGGGAGGGGATGTGATGGGGGCCTCAGAGGAGGATGTGACCAAAGCAACTAACACAGGGCACAATTCAAGGATAGCTAAATTCTTACACCATCCATGCCCCACCCAATTTTGAGACCAACATTCCACACACCAAGCACCTCAAAAATAAATCTCAAACCCCAAACCACCTGAAGCATCAGAAAAGAGCTCCAAATCCCAGGATGACAAAGCTGGAGCTGGTCACATACACACCCCATTCATTAACTTCCAGCAAAAATTTACTCCGAATGTGAAAATCTTCTTTTATTGCCCAAGGGATGTATATAAAGGGATGTTTCTTTTGAATTTCCACTGTCAGCCAAGCTAATACCCTGGAAATCATCCTACCCATCGATATGACCCAATATGCAAAGCTGAAAAGCCCAACTAAGGATTGAACTCACCGCAGAGTTAATTTCTTCACTACGTATGCCTCATCAATAGTCTGAAGCAAATTCTGTACCTTATCCTGAGGCAATCAAGACTTCATCCTCACCAAATCTAATTTGAAGCACAAAAAAAGGTAAGTATAGAAGTGGGGCTCTCAGATTTTTCCACCAATAACGGAATGCCACACACTGAAATTCTTCTACGAGACGTATACACTCTGAGGAGTCCGCCACCACAACAACAGAAAATTGTCCATATAATGAAACACATTAGGACTGCCAGCCACCAACTGTACTACCCATTGTAAGAAGGTAGAGAAGGCCTCAAAACATGTACAACTGACAGAGCAGCCTGTCCTGCCTGCCTGTGCGCATGCTTTGTGTATGTATGAACCTCTGCATATGCGCCCAGCGCAGCCCAACTCTCCCTCCAGGCCGGTGCACAGCACAAATGAGTGGTGTTTCCACTGGGTCTTCAGGCCATGTCCTGCAGCCCTTTTCTGCATGAACCTGATCCCTGGCCAAGCAGGAGTGCTCCAACCATGGGCACTTCCGGGTTCAGGTGAGTCAACCTTTCTTTCTTTTTTTTTACCTGTTTACAAACTGAATACAAAAACTATAGAAGTTGGCTCAGTTGTCATGAAACTGAGCCAGAAAACGTATCAGAACACATAGGGGCTCTTTTAATAAGCTACATTAAGCAGCTAGTGCAGGTTTTACTGCATGTTAGACAACAGCTCAGACCCACACTAAAAGCCTCAGCAGAAAGCCCAACGTTTTTCAAAGTTGTTTTGGGGTGGTTGGTTGGGCTTTTCTGCTGAGGCTTTTTTCCCCCTTTTTCTTCAAAAGGAAATATTGAACCTTATAGCTAAAATATTCTGCAATGCACTTCACAGAACCATAGTCATACATATAGAAAAATACTTTGGTGCCAATATATGACAGAAATATTAGAGCTTATACATTGTTTGTAACAGCGCCATCTGGTGATTTTTACAGTATGCTACATTGTAGAAAATCCAGACAGCATTGCTGTTGGCAACCCTAGATATACATGGCATTTGTTACAGACTAACTCTTAGTTTTAGAGTAAGACCTTGGTTTGTTAATGCTTTTCAATTTATGCTTATACATAAGTTTTTTCTGCTGAAGAATTCCTCACTCTGAGGCCAATGAATTAAAAAGAGAAAAAGTGTTTGCATTATTTATCATTTTAACTCGCACCTATTACCCAGCCCATTGAAAAATGCCCTTTATCCCTAGCGCGCATCAAAAGCACATGCCCACACTAACACAGGCCACTTTTTAACCTCTTAATGGTTGCTGTTAACGTTCGGTAATTGCAAAACCCACCCAATACATTTTAGCTTTAAAAAAAACATAGTTTTGCTAAGAACTATGACTACACTTCAGTTGTAATCACTTCATGTACTCCGCAAATTTGAAATCACATTTCTGGAGCAATTTTAATATATCCTTTTACTA
The DNA here is from genome assembly GCF_901765095.1 of Microcaecilia unicolor. Taxonomy (NCBI): domain Eukaryota; kingdom Metazoa; phylum Chordata; class Amphibia; order Gymnophiona; family Siphonopidae; genus Microcaecilia; species Microcaecilia unicolor. The sequence continues at coordinate 102,215,441 of NC_044033.1, forward strand.
GTCATTTATAGTTAAATAGGCTACTTAACATACATTTGAATTGAAAAAAAATAATTAATTATGAATATAAACAAAATGTTGCATATATAAAATAGTGTATAAAAAATAGCTATTTTGCACACAGTCAGAAAAATTTTTTTAACAAGAGCATCTAGGCAGGAAGGCACCTGGGGTTTATATTGTACCTGATTTACTCTTTCAATTAATTTATATGGTGCACCAATCTAATGCTAAGAATTGAATCTCCAAATGAGAGGGGTGGAATGTGTATACCCCCTTGGGAGTTTTGAGGTTTGGTGCATGAATAAATTATGTTTTTTGGGTGGATCCTAAGTTTAGCTCTTGATGGGATAATCACTTTTGGATTTTTTTGTATATGGTATATATTGTACCCTTTTTCTATAACAGATTAGTCTATGTGTCTTTATAACATTACTTTCCTGAAAGCTTTCAGCAAAGTTACCCCTGCTTCAAGGCAGGCCTGGGTTCCTCCATTTTGAAGGTGGTGCTGAAGACAAGGCAGTGTGATACTCCCTTCTCCAACAAGGAGGTACGGGGGGAGGGGTCCACTGCACCACCAGTACAGGTAGGAGTAGAGGTGGGAGCCCACTTGGGCCACCAGGGCTTTGATGGCAAAAGGGATATTGAAGCGACCTTTGGCTTATTGCATCCTGACTCTTTCTACTTGTTGGGCTGCTCTGTCACTTGTACATGTTTTGAGGCCTTCTCTACCTTCTTACAATGAGTAGTACAGATGGTGGTTGGAAGTCCTAATGTGTATTTCATTATGTGGACAATTTTCTGTTTGTTGCGGTGGTGGGCTCCTTAGAGTGTATACGTCTCGTAGAAGAATTTCAGTGTGTAGCATTCTGTTATTGGTGGAAAAATCTGAAGGCCTCACTTCTATACTTACCTTTTTTAGGCATCAAATTAGATTTGGTGAGGATGAAGTCTTGATTGCCTCAGGATAAGATACAGAATTTGCTTCAGACTATTGATGAGACATACGTAGTGAAGAAATTAACTCTGCGGTGAGTTCAATCCTTAGTTGGGCTTTTCAACTTTGTATGTTGGGTCATACCAATGGACAGGATGATGTCTAGGTTATTAGCTTGGCTGACAGTAGAAGTTCAAAGGAAACATCCCTTTATACACATCCCTGGGGTAGTAAAAGAAGATTTGCACATTCAGAGTAAATTTTTGCTGGAATTTAATGGGGTGTGTATGTGACCAGCTCCAGCTTTGTCATCCTGGGATTTGGAGCTCTTTTCTGATTCTTCAGGTGGTTTGGGGTTTGGGATTTATCTTTGAGGTGCTTGGTGTGTGGAATGTTGGTCTCCAGATTGGATGGGGCATGGATAGTGTAAGAATGTAGCTTTCCTTGAGTTGCTCCCTGAGTTAGTTGCTTTGGTCATTTGGCCAATAGAGTGCAGGTTAGTCACTCCCATGGTACACAAATAACACAGATTGTGATCAACCTGGCAAGCTGTGCTATTCATGGTATCTGGGTTCATTGGGCTGCTGCAACCAAAAGAGAAATAACCCATGCACTCTCCCTTCCCCTGAGGTACTCCGCCTCCCTAACACATCCTCCCCTGAGGCCCCCATCACATCCCCTCCCCAAGGAAACTCTGCATCACATCCCTTCAAGTGACCCCCAATCACAACCCTCTCCCATCTGTGGAATGTAGGTGCATGCATTTCAGCCAGTTCTGTGGCTGGTGTAAGTACTCACACATAAGTGTGTACATACCCAGTTATACTAGTATTCTATAAAGGCAAGTATTTATTTCTTTGGATTTTACTCATACCTTTTTCAGTGGTAACTCAAGGTCGGTTACATTCAGTTACACTGAGTATTTTCCTGTTTCTAGAGGGCTCACAATCTAAGTTTGTGCCTGAGGCAATGGAAGATTCATCCAAGATCACAAGGCGCAGCAGTGAGAATTGAACTAGGCACCTCTGGGTTTCCAGTAAACAGGTGCCCTCTGGGCACTTAAATATAGGCACAGAGTAATAGAATTACCCTTTAAAGGAGTAATTTTATAGTCATTTTTGCACATATAAGGCCAAAAAAGGAACATATAAGATATCAACCAGCATAAAAACACACATGACAGTACATACTTTGTCAATAGGCATGTATAGGGGCAGGGTGTGGAAGGAAATCACAAGTATGCTTGAGACCCGGTATAAATGTTGGCACCCGCATGTACTAGCTGAGCAGGAGTCCTCCGCCTACAGTCCTGCCAGTGGGGGGGTGCTATTTCACTGTCACATTTTCAATAGTGAGGGACAGGTAAGCTCTGCAGGACTCCAGGGAACCTACCTGTCTCAAGTGATATTGAAACACAACCCCCACTGGCAGCAATGCAGTTAGATGACTCTCGCTCAGCTTACAGGGAACAGTGTCTGCAAGGTAGGCATGATTTCTGTTGCTTTAATAGTATTTTATAAAGACACATAGAGGCATATTTTCAAAGCACTTAGGGGCCCTTTTACTACTACTACTAATTTTTCATTTTCTATCATAGGGGGGGCGTTCCTGGCGGTAATCAGCAGTTGGCATGTGCTGCATAGTTACTGCACAGGCAGTGCAATGGGTGGTGGTAAGGGCTCAGGCCATAAATAGGCGCACACTAGTTTTAATTTCAGCGCACGCCCATATCCCAGCCTATTAAAAAAGCCCTTTTTTCCCAGCCATGGTAAAAATGGCCCAGTGTGCACCCAAAATACATGCCCACACTATCCCAGGCCACTTTTTAATGTGTCTTAGTAAAATGACCCCTTAGACTTACAAAGTTACGTGGAGGGGCATTTTCGAAAGGGACGTCCAAGTTGCGATTTGGACGTCCTTGCAAAACAGCGAAATCCAGGGGCAAGGAAACTCGTATTTTTGAAACAAGATCGACATCCATCTTTCGTTTCGAAAATACCATCAGAAACATCCAAATCCTTAAATTTGGACGTTTCTCACGGTATTTCTGAAACAAGATGGATGTCCATCTTTCATTTCGAAAATACCATCAGAAATGTCCAAATCCTTAAATTTGGACGTCCCTAGATTTGGGCATCCCTAGACATGGACGTTTCTGACTTTTGGTGATTTTTGAAACCAAAGACGTCCATGTCAAAACCGTCCAAATGCAAGCCATTTGGGCATGGGAGGAGCCAGCATTTGTAGTGCACTGGTCCCCCTGACATGCCAGGACACCAACCGGGCACCCTGCAGTGGACTTCATAAAATGCTCCCAGGAACATAGCTCCCTTACCTTGTTTGCTGAGCCCCCAACCCCCCCCCAAAAAAAAAAAAAAACCCATTACCCACAACTGTACACCACTACCATAGCCCTTATGGGTGAAGGGGGCACCTATACATGGGTACAGTGGGTTTATGGTGGGTTTTGGAGAGCTTGCTGTTTCCTCCACAAATGTAAAAGGTAGGGGGGTATGGGCCTGGGTCCGCCTGTCTGAAGTGCACTGCAATACCCACTAAAACTGCTCCTGGGACCTGCATGCTGTCATGGACCTGAGTATGACATCTGAGGCTGGCATAGAGGCTGACACAACATATTTTTAAAGATGGTTTTTGAGGGTGGGAGGGGGTTAGTGACCACTGAGGGAGTAACGGGAGGTCATCCCCGATTCTCTTCAGTGGTTATGTGGTCATTTCAGGCACTTTTTTGTGCCTTATTCATAAGAAAAACACATCCAGATGAAAACGTTCAAGTGTTAGGCACGCCCAAGTCCCACCTTCACTACACCTGCGACATGCCTCTTTGAACTTTGGACATCTTTGCGACGGACTGCAGTTGGAGACGTCCAAAATCGGGTTTCGATTATACCGATTTGGATGTCCCTGGGAGAAGGACTTCCATTTTCCGATTTATGTCGAAAGATGGACGTCCTTCTCTTTCGAAAATGAGCCCAATAGTAACCAATGGATCTTTGTAAGTCTAAGTGCTTTGAAAATGAGCCCCATAGACACCTATGTGTCTTTATAAAATAGTGTGTAAGAAGGCACTCTGTTATAAAATATAAGAATCACCACCTAAAAAAAGGATCTAAACATCATTGCGGGTAATTCATTGAAATCTGCTGTTCAGTGAGTAGAGACAGCCAAAAAAAGCAAATGGAATGCTAGGAATTATTAGGAAAGGAATTGAAAATAAAGCAAAAAATATCTTTATAGCTCCATTTTGTGACTGCAATTTGAGTATTGTGTGCAATTCTGGTCACTAGATCTTAAAAAAAAGATATAGCAAAAGTTACAGAGAAGGGAAAGCAAAATAATGAAGGGATGGAAAAACTCCATAATAGGAAAAGACTAAAGAGCTAGAGAAGAGACAGCTGAGAGGAGATATGAAAGGTGTATAAAACACAACACACATTGTTTACATTTTCAAAAAAGTGCAAAACTACAGAGCATGGCAGAAAACTACTAAGCAGTACATTTAAAACAAATTGGAGACAATATCTTTCACTTGATGACTAATTAAGCTCTGGAATTCGTTGCCAGAGGATATAATAAAGCAGTTAATGTAGTTGGTTTTAAAAAAGATTTGAAGAAGTACATGGAAGAAAAGTCCATAATTCATTATTAAGATAGATTTGGGAAAATCCAGTGCTTATCCCTGAGGATAATCAAATTGGAATCTATCTACTTTTTGGGATTCTGCCAGGTACTTATGATCTGGATTGGCCACTGTTAGAAACAGGATACTGAAGTTTGGTCTGACGCAGAATGGCAATTCTTGTGATCTTAAATTTCTTAATGTATGTACTTTAGGCTGCTGAGAGAGAATCATTTCCAGTCTGGGAATTTACTTAAAAAATTATCCTCAAGATAACTTCCATCACAGAAGGCAATGGATGGCTTTATAGTTGATAAAATCAATGGAAAGAGAAAAAGCCTTGATAGAATACCAAGAGCTAAAGCCAGCGACTCCACTAGGAAAGCAGAGTCTTTTGCAGCAACTGGATATTTCTGGAGCATCCAGGGATGTGTATTTGATAGCGTTTATTTGAATTGTGTCTTTAAAAATCAGTGCATGCAAAATCAATTGAATGTAAAGTCAATTTGCATGCTTTATAAAGTTCTAAAATGTATGAACTGAACTTCATAAAAATCAGAAAAGTGATGTCAAACGAACCAAAAATATTTTATCCTCATGCACATCCCTAGCAGAATCCTCACTCCTGGCTAACCCAAACAGCTGAAGGCTGGACTAGAAACCAGTGGCATAGATACGTGGGGCCAAGGGGGTCCTGGCCCCCCAAAATTTCCTGTGGGCCCCCCAACTTTCCTGTGAGCCCCTGGTTTTGCTCGCAGGGATCCCCAACCCCCGCCAGATGAAGCATTGTCCAGCACCAGTCTCTGGTGCTGCCACATTGCCTGCCCTGCTTTGTCTTTCCCTCACGTCCGGCACGCTCCTTTTAGTGAAACTGAGCATGCTCAATTACACTAAAAGAAGCGTGCAGGATGTAAGGGGAAAACAGAGCAGGGCAGGCAACGTGGCAGCACCAGAGACTGTCGCTGAACAACGCTACAGCTGGCGAGGGTTGGGGACCCCTGCCAGCTAAAGTATTTGCTGCAAGGTGGGAGGGTGACGAGGCGGCGGAGCGGCAGACCAAAATGTGTCCCCCCACCTCAAGCTCTGGCCCCCTCCCACCATGAGGTCTGGCTACACCCCTGCTAGAAACTGAAGCCAGGATTTGCACACAGCCAATATACAGCAACTGTTGCTGAATCATTGAGTCAGTCCTCCCATCCATGTTTTATTTCATTCTGTTTATGGTTTCCCTCCACTGTATCTATTGTTGATTATTCTGTGCATTCACGCAAGTCAAACATTCTGTACACTGCCACTGTTAGAAACAAACCAATATTCAGCTAAAAAAAGGAGGGTTCGTGGCTGAAGGCATGGCAGAAAATGGCCACTGACTCCCTCTCTACTCAAACCATATCCTTAGCACTCCCCTTTAGTCTCACTCCACCCAGAGCCACCGAGAGACAGCTGGATTTGGGGCAGGGCTGCCACCAGGCCCAGCCACCCCCCCCCCCCCCCAGGATCACCACTGCCGCTGCCACCACTGCCCCCCAAGCATTGTCACTGCTGCCGACCTTCCCGCCTTTTGCAGCCCACCACCCACTCCAAATGTAATACCTCGGCTGGCGGGGATCTCAGTGTCCCGCCAGCAGAAGAATCTTCCTCCAGTGCTGCTCTTCTTCTTCTCTCTGTCAAGTGGCCTGCCCCTGTGGCTGCTATTTCTCTCAGGTCGCGCATACTCAGTTTCAAAACCGAGCATGCACGGCCTGAGGAGAAATCAGTCACTTGGAAGGCAATGGAAGATCTCTTCTGCTGGCAGGGTCCCTCGCCAGCCTGCTATGTCTGCTCCTCCGGGTTGTCCCCAGCCTCCAAGGAGGGCCCGGCGCTAGAGTTTTCTCTCTCCTGCTCTTCTCAGGACGTGATCACCCGGGTCCCGTCAGGAGCAGGAGAGAAAGAGAGACCCCGGCGCCAGGCCCCCCTTGGAGACCCAGAACCGGGGAATTTTGCCCCCCCCCCCCCCCCCCCCGGTGGCCCCGACTTCACCACCTTCTATTGGCTTGATTCTCTCCTGGTTAGGCACATTGAAGTGGGTGATTGGGCAGGCAAGGAACTTGAAGTACCATTTGGCTAGCAAATATATCTACTCACCTGAATCCCTGAATCCTTTCTTCCTTACTGCTGATTCATCCCCTCCCCCATTTCCCACCATTAGTTCCTTCTCCGTATTCATTCTTCACCTCACACACACACATAATTGTGGCTGACTGCAACTGGCTTGTGTATGGCAGCCAATTGCTTTCTATATGTTTCAAAAAAAGAAATTAAAAGATCAAGCATAGACCAGAAAATCACATAAAATCCTTTATGTGCATGCCTTGGACCAATATCTACTTGAAACTTAATATATAGTAACATAGTAAATGACAGCAGATAAAGACCTGTACGGTCCATCCAGTCTGCCCAACAAGATAAACTCATTTTACATGGTGTGTGGTGTGTGATACTTTATACCCGAGTTTGATTTGTCCTTGCCATTCTCAGGGCACAGATCGTAAAAGTCTGCCCAGCACTGTTCTTGTACTAAGTTATGAAGCTAACGTTGAAACCCCTTAAAATTTACACTCCAGCCCATCCATACCTATTCAGTCACGATCAGGGCATAGACCATAGAAGTCTCCCCAGCACCGGTTTTGCTTCCCAATTACTGGCGTCGCCACCCAATCTCCACTAAGATTCCGTGGATCCATTCCTTCTTAACAGGATTTCTTTTGTGTTTATCCCACACATGTTTGAATTCCATTACCAGTTTCATCTCCACCACCTCCCGCGGGAGGGCATTCTACACATCCACCACCCTCTCCGTGAAAAAAATGCTTCCTGACATTACTCCTGAGTCTGCCCCCCCTTCAACCTCAATTCATGTCCTCTAGTTCTACCACCTTCCCGTCTCCGAAAAAGGTTTGTTTGCAGATTAACACCTTTCAAATGTTTGAACGTCTGTGTCACGTCACCCCTGTCTTTCCTTTCCTCCAAGGTATACAGTGGGGGAAATAAGTATTTGATCCCTTGCTGATTTTGTAAGTTTGCCCACTGACAAAGACATGAGCAGCCCATAATTGAAGGGTAGGTTATTGGTAACAGTGAGAGATAGCACATCACAAATTAAATCCGGAAAATCACATTGTGGAAAGTATATGAATTTATTTGCATTCTGCAGAGGGAAATAAGTATTTGATCCCCCACCAACCAGTAAGAGATCTGGCCCCTACAGACCAGGTAGATGCTCCAAATCAACTCGTTACCTGCATGACAGACAGCTGTCGGCAATGGTCACCTGTATGAAAGACACCTGTCCACAGACTCAGTGAATCAGTCAGACTCTAACCTCTACAAAATGGCCAAGAGCAAGGAGCTGTCTAAGGATGTCAGGGATAAGATCATACACCTGCACAAGGCTGGAATGGGCTACAAAACCATCAGTAAGACGCTGGGCGAGAAGGAGACAACTGTTGGTGCCATAGTAAGAAAATGGAAGAAGTACAAAATGACTGTCAATCGACAAAGATCTGGGGCTCCACGCAAAATCTCACCTCGTGGGGTATCCTTGATCATGAGGAAGGTTAGAAATCAGCCTACAACTACAAGGGGGGAACTTGTCAATGATCTCAAGGCAGCTGGGACCACTGTCACCACGAAAACCATTGGTAACACATTACGACATAACGGATTGCAATCCTGCAGTGCCCGCAAGGTCCCCCTGCTCCGGAAGGCACATGTGACGGCCCGTCTGAAGTTTGCCAGTGAACACCTGGATGATGCCGAGAGTGATTGGGAGAAGGTGCTGTGGTCAGATGAGACAAAAATTGAGCTCTTTGGCATGAACTCAACTCGCTGTGTTTGGAGGAAGAGAAATGCTGCCTATGACCCAAAGAACACCGTCCCCACTGTCAAGCATGGAGGTGGAAATGTTATGTTTTGGGGGTGTTTCTCTGCTAAGGGCACAGGACTACTTCACCGCATCAATGGGAGAATGGATGGGGCCATGTACCGTACAATTCTGAGTGACAACCTCCTTCCCTCCGCCAGGGCCTTAAAAATGGGTCGTGGCTGGGTCTTCCAGCACGACAATGACCCAAAACATACAGCCAAGGCAACAAAGGAGTGGCTCAGGAAGAAGCACATTAGGGTCATGGAGTGGCCTAGCCAGTCACCAGACCTTAATCCCATTGAAAACTTATGGAGGGAGCTGAAGCTGCGAGTTGCCAAGCGACAGCCCAGAACTCTTAATGATTTAGAGATGATCTGCAAAGAGGAGTGGACCAAAATTCCTCCTGACATGTGTGCAAACCTCATCATCAACTACAGAAGACGTCTGACCGCTGTGCTTGCCAACAAGGGTTTTGCCACCAAGTATTAGGTCTTGTTTGCCAGAGGGATTAAATACTTATTTCCCTCTGCAGAATGCAAATAAATTCATATACTTTCCACAATGTGATTTTCCGGATTTAATTTGTGATGTGCTATCTCTCACTGTTACCAATAACCTACCCTTCAATTATGGGCTGCTCATGTCTTTGTCAGTGGGCAAACTTACAAAATCAGCAAGGGATCAAATACTTATTTCCCCCACTGTACATGTTCAGGTACATTGGGTGTTTCTCTGTCCCTAGGGAGCTCACAATCTAAGGGGCCCTTTTACTAAGGTGCGTAAGCACCTACGCACATCCAACGTGCGCCAAATTGGAACCACCCAGCTACCGTGTGCCCTGGGTGGTAATCCCATTTTTTACATGCATCCAAAACACACAGTAGAAGATAATTTCTATTTTCTACCATGTGGTGCTTACCCAGCAATAATTGGCAGTTTATGCACGCTGGCCACTTACTGCCTGGTTAGCATGTGAGACCTTACCGCTAAGTCAATGGGTGGCGTAAGGTCTGAGGTTGAAAATGGATGCATGCTGGTTTTAATTTAGCCACACTGTCAGACCCCTATCATAGGTGTATAAATGCCAAAATATGGCCCGTGTCAGAACTATTTACTAATAGACTCTCGCATAGGCGGTCGGTGGCCCAACTGTTTGGGGAGGCTAAAGGGGGCGGGGTTAGGGGTGGGGCTTACATCCATAATTGTCTGACAACATAGAAAAAAAATAAGTAAAAAATAAGTCACAATACCTTTTATTAAATTTAGATATTAAATATGTATCATATGTCAAAGAATAAAGTGGTTGCTCAAAGCTTGTACTAACCACAATTGCTCAACTGCAAAACACTATGCACAAATTTGTGCAAAAACACACTCATAAACCTTACTGTACCATAACACTGGGCAGACCCTAATAAACCAATATACCACCCATACGGAAAATGCAGACCGTCAACAATATGAAACAAGGGATCATAATATCACAATTCTCATGTAGAGCCACAAAACACCCTTTTAGGGTGGAAAGTGTTCACAATGAGCTCCTTTTATGTAGATCCTTCAAGAGGTAGTGTGTCATGATTTAGGCTCTAAAACCCTTTCTGATGATTTGGTGCCACTTCAGTAAGGCCAATACACAATCTCTCCACTGCAAAACACTATACACAAACTTGTGCAAAAACACACTCATAACCTTACCAAACCATAACAGTACTAATTCCAAGGACAGGACAAACTACAACCTTATGCATGGAAAGGCAGCACTGTAATTACACCGGGTTTCAGGCTTATACCACGATCTGTGAGCCCCTGTGCCAAACAACGTCTGGCAGCCAGACAGTTCTGATCTTACCTGAAGAATCAGGACTGGAACCTCCAAGGAGGACAGGGCTGGACGCAGGATGTGCAGCAGGCAGATGACAACAGGCAAATCCCAGGGCCAACCAAAGGCTCGCGGCAGGTAGCAGAGTCCAGGTCCAGGCAGGGTTCAAGACGGGCGGAAGGCAAAAGGAAAGTCCAGGTCCAAACAGAGGTTCAAGGCAGGCGGCAGGCAAAAGCAAAGTCCAGGTCCAAACAGAGGTTCAAGGCGGGCGGCAGGCAAAGGCAAAGTCCAGGTCCAAACAGAGGTGCAAGGCAGGCGGCAGGCAAAAGCAAAGTCCAGGTCCAAACAGAGGTTCAAGGCGGGCGGAAGGCAAAGGCAAAGTCCAGGTCCAAACAGAGGTTCAAGGCAGGCGGCAGGCAAAAGCAAAGTCCAGGTCCAAACAGAGGTTCAAGACAGGCGGCAGGCAAAAGCAAAGTCCAGGTCCAAACAGAGGTTCAAGGCAGGCGGCAGGCAAAAGCAAAGTCCAGGTCCAGTCAGGGTTCAAGGCAGGTACGCAATCCAAAAACACAGAACTCAGGAATCCACACTAGCAGAAGCCGAAGCAAAGAGTTCTGCCAGTGTCTGACTTAAGTAGCCCCCTCCATCAGGGAAACAACCATCAGCTGCCTGGAAGGCGTGGCCAACAACCAGCCCAAGAGCTCTGGATAGGCTGGTCACAAAGAGCGGGCGGAGCCTAGCCGCGACCAGCCAATCCGAGCCCAGAAGAGGCGTTCCCCATGCTCCTGGGTCCCGCACCCGGAAGAGACTCTCCAGCTAGTGAGCGCCGGCCATTTTGGCAGCGCCGGCGCTCTCCAGCCGCTACAGCACCATAGCGGCGGACCGGAGCCGTCCAGGAGGCAGACAAGACTCCCCTACCATGCCGCCCGTAGCCAGCGATACCCTGCTCTCTCCTGCTCGTGGAGCGAGGCATCCCTGCAGGCAGAGCGGCACAGGTAAGGGACGCGACACCGGGCTCTTAAACACCAGTGCACCACCTAGTGAAACAAAAAAAAAAAACACCAAAAAGGGCTGAAAATACTACACGCTAGCAGAATACTGCACCTTGATCACATGAAAAACACATGACACAACAGATATGAAGGCAAAATACTGAACTGGAAAGTTACCTCAAGAAGTCAGACTCAGCCTGCAGCAATACTAGAAAAATTGAAACTTACATGCAAAACATCACAGGTGCACATTTCCAAAAGCTGACATATTCCAGTTAATAAATTCTGAATAAAATACTTTTTTTCTACCTTTGTTGTCTGATCATTTAGTTTTTCTATTTGCTTTGGTCCCAGTGTCTTCTGTTTTATGCAGGGTCTTCTTTCTATTTGATATTTTTTCTCTCACCATGTCCACCATCCTCCTGTGTCCTTATGTGTCCTGTCTACCATCTGTAGCCCTGTCCCTATCCTTCAGTATCCCGATCCAGCTCTTTAATTCAACAGTTTCCCTCCATCCATATCCAGCATTTCTCCTCACTCCCCTCCATCCATGTGCATATACTTTCCTTCCCTCCATCCATGTCCAGTACCTTCCTTCTTCTACCCTTCCATCCTGTATCATCTATCTTTCTCTCTCCATCCTTCCGTCCATTGTCTCCCTCTGTCTCCCCTTCCTTCTAGACAGTTCTCTCTCTTGACCCTTTTCCATTCAGCATGTCCTCTCTCACCCCATCCTTCCAGTGTCTTTCCTCTGTCCCTCCCTACCAGCGTCTTCTCTCATTCCGACCCCTCCTTCCAGCATTTTCCTCTTTCTCCCTCCTTTCATCCAGCCAGCATTTCTCAGTCTGACAGCTAGGGTCTCCCCCAGTTTCTCCCCAGCAGCTTCTCTCTCTCTCTCTCCTGCCCATGTCCCCTCTTTCTCTCCCCATCATTTTCTGGCTCTCCACTGCTTTTTTTCCATGTCCCTGGCTCTCCCCTGCTCTTTTCCATGGCCCCTCTTTCTCTCCCCATCTCTTTCTGGCTCTCCCCTGCTTTTTTCCATGCCCCTGGCTCTCCCCTGCTCTTTTCCACGGCCCCTCTTTCTCTCCCTATCGCTCTTTGGCTCTCCACTGCTCTTGTCCATGCCCCCTGGCTCTCCCCCTCTCTCCTCCTACCGTTTCCAGCCATTAGCCACATTCTCTCCTCTCCCTCCGGCCCGGGCCTCTTAACAGCAGCGCTGACACAAGACGAAAAAGAAGCGCGGGGCAGGGTTGCCAGGTAGAAATTTTTTTTTCCAGCCCAATCCAGGCCAGAAACCAGCCCAAAACCCGCCCAAACACAAACCCCGCCCCTGACACCCCCACCCCCGCGTCACCGGCCCCGCCCCCGCCGTCACCGGCCCCACCTCCCACGTCACCGGCCCCGCCTCCCACGTCATCGGGCCCGCCTCCCCGTCATCAGCCCAGCCTCCCCATCATCGGCCCCGCCTCCCACGTCATCGGCCCCGCCTCCCACGTCATCGGCCCCGCCCAAAACGTCACTAACCCCGCCCAAAAACGTCACTAACCCCGCCCCCCGCGGCCGAAAAAAATCAAAAAGCCGCCCAAAAAGCCGCCCGGAAGCCCAAAAAACCGCCCAAAAAAACCGCAAACCCGCCGCGGGCAAAAATTTCCCGCAGCGGGTCGCGGAAAACCGCCCAATTGGGCGGTAAAACCGCCCACCTGGCAACACTGGCGCGGGGCCGCAGCAGCCTTCAGACATGCGCTGTCGGCTCTGCCGGTCCTCTGACCCCGGAACGGGAAATTGACGTCACGGGGCAGAGACCGACAGAGCCGATAGCGCATGTCTGAAGGCTGCTGCGGCCCCGCGCTTCTTTTTTTCTTATGTTATGCTGGCTGTGGGTGGAGAGTAGCGACGGCAGGTCTCGTTCCTGGCTGCCGCTGCGCTACTCAACAGAAGATTTCGTCGAGTCTTGTCTCGGGCTTCATTTAAAGGTAGGCGTGGCCGCGGGGAAGTTCACAGCTGGGCTGGGGAGGCTTAGCCTCCCCAAGCCTCTTATACGGGGCGCCTATGGACTCTCGATTGTTCCACTCTCAAAGGCCCATTTGTGCTTCTTTTTTGTAGGGTATCCTATATAATAATTCTCTCCTCCAACATTCTATTGGTCTTGCTGCCTGTGTCCGTGACTTCTTTGGAGTTGGTCTGCTAGGCTCTGTAGCACAGGCTGATGTCACCGTAGCCATTATGATGTCACCATCAGAACCCGCGAAAAAAGGCGCCCATTGATCACGGTGACAATGGCCGAGCAGGGGAAGAAGATGAGCAACGTCAGCAGCAGTGAGTAGGGCATGTTGCTGGCGTAGTCCAGGTTACTGAGCAGCGAGGCCCACAAGAAGCACACGCGGATCACAGCACCATCGGGGATGGCGATGGGAAAAAGCAGCCAGGCCGCGACGATCAGAAGCCACACCCGCCACCGGCACATCAGGCGCCCGTAGTGCAGCAGGAAGAACACTCAGAGGGAGGGACCCTGAAACTCGGAGGGACGGAGGGACCCTGAAACTCAGATGGATTGAGGGGATGATCCTGGAACTGGGAGGGAGGGAGGGGGGCCCCTGGCACACACTCTCATTCTCACACACACTCTATCTCTCACAGTCACACTCGCACCCAGTCTCACACTCTCTCTGTCACACACACACACTTGCACATTCACTCTCTCTCTCTCACAGAGTCACTCTCACACACACTCTCTCAAACATACACACTCCGAGGAAAACCTTGCTAGTGCCCGTTTCATTTGTGTCAGAAATGGGCCTTTTGTTACTAGTATTTCAATAAATTACTTACGATTATATTGACTCCTCTAGAGATCTTACATTCTAATTGGGCACTGAGACAATGACAGATAATGGGCCTCTTTTATAAAAAAAAAACGCGCTAGCGGATCCCGGTACAGCAATGCCGACAAAGCTCATTCACTTTGAATGGGTTCTGTCGGCATTGCCGTGCGGGAACTGCTATTGTGGCATGATAAAAGAGGCCCAATGTAACTTGCCCAGAATCCAGTGAGGAGCAGGACTGAAATCCAGTCTCCTGGAATCCAATTCATTAAGGTGGTAGAACATCTTCACTCTGTGGTATGACTATTACTAAAAGCCAAGAAGCCAAAAGTATTTTCCCACACTTTAATTATTGCAATTTCTCATTTAAATGTGCTCAAAAGCATTTATATGGCACAATTCCATAGAAAATCAAGAAGAGGAAAGGAGAAAGAAAAACATAAAAATCTTCCATTCCTGGTAATAAAAGCACTTGCAATTATAAAGACATTAAAGAAAATATTGGCAAGTGTTGAAAATACTCACATAATGTAAACATGCTTAGGTCACTTAAAATTAACCCCTAAACTTAATTTACTTAACTTTTCAGACCTGTTTCACACAGCAAGATGGCTGGGTTTCCAAAGTTCCAGATTTCAAAATACATTAGCCATATATTTTACTCATAAGATGTAATTTAATTTAAATTTATATTCCACTTTACTTTACAGTTCAAGGCAGATTACAGAACATCTATGAATTATATATAGTTACAACTGTTACAATAAATATCCAAATTCAACCCATTAAATAAATCATACTAACCCCCCAGAGAATCTGAATATACCTCAAATTACTGTTTAAAAAGATATTGTTGAAAAAAAACAAGGGGCCATTTTACCAAATGACGGTAAAAGGTGGCCTGTGTTGCATCAGCTCATAAGATTGCTGTGTGCTGAAGCCACCTTTTACTGCCACCAGTAAAAAGGACTTTTTTTTAAAGGGCCAGTAAATGGCTGTGTGGTAATAACCGCCTCCTATTTAGATATTTAGGAGGCAGTGAGGGCTCCAGAGATAAACCAGCGGTAATCAGCCAGAGCACGGCGCTACCTGATTTCTGTCGGGCACACCCCCTGATGCTAGCTACCGCATGGCCCTTGCAGTAATTTCAATTTTGACACATTCGCTATGTGTGTCTGAAAAATATTTTTTATTTTCTGGCATGCGTAAAAGACGTGTGCCAAGTGGCATTTGACATGCGTAGGTCATTACCACCTGGATTCTTTACCGCTAGGTCAATGGCTGGTGGTAATGTCTCAGATTGAAAATGGACGCGCGACAATTTTGATTTTGCTGCATGTCTATTTTCGGCAAAAAAAGGCCTTTTTTACAGGTGCACAAAAAAATGGATCAGTGCGCGCCCAAAACCCGTGCCTACACTACAGCAAGCCATTTGTCAGCGCGCCTTTGTAAAAGGACCCCTGAAACTACTGCTGGCTCCTAGGCAAGCCCGGTGGTAATGCCAATTTGCTGCACACCAAGCTGGGAATAGTCCTACAGCCCTTTGATAAAAGGGCCCCCCCCCCCCAAGTTTTCAAATACTTTCTAAAATTTCAATAGGAAGAAATTTCTCAACTATACCATAGCATGGAGTTCTATGACTTGGGAAACCAAGAAGAGGTGGCGATCTGCAAGTGAACAGTATGGCAAAGCAAAGAGCAGACCAACAGTCTGAAGAACAATGGGATTTTTTAAAAAGACAAGCACATGACGTGGCCATGTTGCACCCAAGGCTGCGGCAGGGGTTTCATCACAGACAGAAACGGGCCTTTTTTACTAGTATATTTATAAACTTCTTTTAGTGTTTTTGAAGCTGTTTTTCAGCATTTTAAGTTAAACATTAGCTATTCCAGGACAGCAGATTGTGCCTTCGGTTTTGTGATTTATGCAAATTGAAAGATCACATTTTTAAACAAGTAGTGCTCTTTTAACATCTTTTAGTACTGTTTTTACCTCCTCTTTTTTAAGCATTTAAGGGGCCCTTTTACTAAGCTGCGGTAGGGCTAAAGCATGGGTAGCACGTGCTAAATCGGCACTACCACAGGGATAGCGCAGGTGCCCTGCAGTAGTTTTGAAGTTGGTGTGCGCTATGTCCTGTGATAGAAAATATTTTTCTATTTTCTACTATGGGGGGGGGGGGGGGGCGTTCCTGCCAGTAATTGGCAGTGTGGCCACATTGGCGAGTGTTGCATGATTACCACATGAGTAGCGCTTGAGACCTTACCATTAGATCAGTGGGTGGCGGTAAGGGCTCAGCAGTAATATCCATGCACTATTTTTAATTTTAGTGCATGGCCATTTACGGCCCCATTAAAAAATGAATTTTTTTCCCAGCAGGGGTAAAAAATGGCCACTTTTTACTGCTGCTGAGTAAAAGGACCCCTTAAGAACTATTGCAGGGTTTAGCTTTAACTATTGCAGGGTTTAGCTTTATGTTTTAGGAAATACTAATTTTCATTCTTTGCAACTGTGACCCCTGACCCCTACGGGACTCTTCCCGAAGGAAAAAGGAAACATTTTACTCACCCCCATACCCAAAGACGTAAAGAAAAGTGCTGGTGAACTAACTAACTACAGACCAGTAGCATCCATTCCCTTAATAACCAAATTAACGGAAGGGTTGGTGACCAAACAACTTACAAACTATTTAGATAAATTTTCAATACTTCACGATTCCCAGTCAGGATTTCGGTCTAACCACAGTACCCAAACAGTATTAGTAACTCTCATGACTAAATTCAAACAAACAATTGCAACTGGTAAGAACATACTACTTTTACAATTTGACATGTCAAGCGCTTTCGATAAGGTTGACCATGGAATTTTATTACACATCCTTGAATACTTCGGAATCGGAGGCAACGTCCTCAATTGGTTCAAGGGATTCCTAACCACAAGATCATAACAAGTGACATCTAACTCGACTATTTCAGCCGCATGGGTACCTGAATGCGGAGTACCACAAGGATCCCCCCTCTCGCTGACTCTATTCAACTTAATGATGATACCCTTGGCAAAATTACTATCAAATCAAAACCTTAATCCATACATTTATGCAGACAACATAACGATCTACATCCCATTCCAACAAGACCTAAAAGAAATTTCCAATGACATCAACCAAAGTCTCCATATCATGCATTCTTGGGCGGATGCATTTCGGCTGAAACTCAATGCAGAAAAAACCCAGTGCCTATTACTCACCTCTCAACACAACAAGAAATAATTCACCACCATTAACACACCAACTCTAAACCTTCCTATTTCAGAAACCCTAAAAATTCTTGGAGTCACCATTGATCGACACCTAACACTAGAGAACCACGCGAAAAACACAACCAAGAAGATGTTCCACTCAATGTGGAAATTAAAAAGAATAAGACCTTTCTTCCCAAGGAGTGTTTTCCGCAACTTGGTACAATCAATGGTGCTCAGTCATTTAGACTATTGTAGCGCACTATATGCCGGCTGCAAAGAACAAATAATCAAGAAACTCCAAACAGCCCAGAACACTGCAGCTAGACTCATATTTGGCAAAACAAAATTTGAAAGTGCCATGACCTTACGAGAAAAATTACACTGGCTCCCACTTAAGGAACGCATCACGTTCAAAATATGCTCACTAGTTCACAAAATTATCCATGGAGTCGCACCAGCTTACATGTCAGACCTGATAGACCTACCACCTAGGAATGCCAAAAGATCATCCCGCACATTCCTTGATCTACACTTCCCCAACTGCAAAGGTATGAAATACAAACTAATGTGTCAAACTTTACCTACCTGAGCACACAGTTGTGGAACGCATTGCCGCGCAGCTTGAAATCGATCTACGAAAGAACGAACTTCCGCATATTACTGAAGACCCATCTCTTTAATAAAGCGTACCACAAAGATCAACCAATGTGAATATGCACAACTCGCCCATCTATATTCAGAACTGTTTCATAATATCTGCTTGTATACTATTACTTTGTTTTATTATCATCATGCTGACCAAGATCCTTCTGTATTACTAATTATTTATTTTCTAATATTCTTCCACTACTCATGATGTATTGTATGCCACTTTGAGCCTGCAAAGAGGTGGGAAAAGGTGGGATACAAATGCAACAATAATAATAATAAAGCTGCTGCTTGACACATTATCTGTCACTACTTGTTTGGAGGAGATGCTGCTAATCTTCATTTATGTGACATCTTTCTGGAAGTGGTTTTTAAAGAAGAAGGCCTTTAGATTTTTTTCCAAAATTGTATTTAATTGGTCATGGATCTTAGATCTTTAGCGTATTGCAGAGTTGTGAGCTTAGATAGGTGAAGTTCGAAGTATTTGTGGTTTTATATTTGATGCCCTGGCATTGTGGAGGGTGAAGAGTCATATAGTTTACGAGTGTCTTGTTTTGCTTTTCATGTTGGAAGGTTGATTAGGGTTGTCATGTAATTTGGTACAAATCCGTAGATTATTCTGTGGACTAGTGTGCATACTTTGAATGATATTTGTGCTTTGATAGGGAGCCAGTGGAGAGCTTTTAACAATGGGTGAACTCTTTTGAATTTGAGTTTGCCGTAGATGAGTCTTGTGGCAGTATTCTGGACTGTTTGTAGTATTTTGAGGGTCAGTTCCTGAATGTGGAGTACCTGAATGTGGAGTACCGCAGGGATTGCCGTTATCACCAACACTTTTCAACCTAACGATGACACCACTGGCGAAATACGAAAGCGCCAAACCCCTAAGAGAAAAACTATACTGGCTCCCACTAAAAGAACGAATTGCTTTCAAAATCCATACCTTGGTTCATAAAATCATTCATGGAGAGGCTCCGACATATATGTCGGACCTCATAGACTTACCAACCAGGAACACAAAAAGATCAGCACACACATTCTTGAACCTCCACTACCCCAGTTGTAAAGGACTTAAATATAAATCAATATGTGCATCTAGCTTCTCCTACATCAGCTCACAACCATAGAATGCACTACCAAAGGTCTTAAAAACAAACAATGCACAACTTAACAGCCTTACGGAAGTTATTAAAGACCAACCTGTTCGAGAAGACATATCATATTGAGCCACCATAAATTACCTAACATCAAAACTCAGAACCAGATAAAACCGTATTCTCTACAACTGATTGCATCAATCAATTTGTCACCAATGAACATTACCGCTTTACCCCCCTATCTCTTATGCCTGTAATGAACTGTTTATCCAACCTACTTTATAATTTACTTTAACATTTATGAACTTTAATGTAACACTACTTTTGTATTTCTCATTCCGGAAACGGTGATCGCCATTACGGCATAATGTAAGCCACACTGAGCCTGCAAAAAGGTGGGATAATGTGGGATACAAATGCAACAAATAAATAAATTAATAAATCTATGATGACTCCAAGGATTTTCATGTGATCAGCTATTAGTAGTTTTAGTCCATCTAGTTCAATCGATGGTTTGGTGTCTTTGTGATGGTGTGAGATTAATAGCAAGGCATTGGGTTTTGTCTTTGAAGGAGTTTGAGTTTGAAGGCTGAGGCCCAGGTTTGCATGATGGTTATGCCTAGGGCCGGTCTTAGCAAGTGCAGGGCCCTGTGCAGACCAATTTGATGGGGCCCCACCCCAGCTCTGCCCCCACCCTAGCTCCACCCAAGCTCTGCCCCCACCCTAGCTCCAGGGTCGGCTATTCCCCTCCAAGCTCCAGGGCCATCCCCCCTCCCTCCCTCCGAGCTCCAGGGCCCGGCCCCCTCTGAGCTCCAGGGCTCCTCCCTCCTTCCCAGCTCCAAGTCCCCCCTCCTTCCCAGCTCCAAGGCCTCCCTGCCAGCTCCAAGGCCTCCCTCCCTCCCTGCCAGCTCCAAGGCCTCCAAGTCCCCCCTCCCTACCAGCTCCAAGGCCCCCCTCCCAGCTCCAAGGCTTCCCACCTTCCGAGGCCTCTCTGCCTCCGAGGCCTCCCTCTGAATTTTAAAAGTTACCTCGTCGGGTTACAGGCAGGCAGCGGCAGGCAGGGCCGGTCTTAGCAAGTGCGGGGCCCTATGCAGACCAATTTGGTGGGGCCCCATCCTAGCCTCACCCCACCGTAGCCCTGCCCCCACCTAGCTCCGCCCCTACCCTAGCTCCACCCCATTGATAAGATTATTCAATTTTTAGAACATTTTTTTATTTATGAAATTTCAAATAAAGACAAATGAAGCTAAACTTGTACAAAAAAACTGATTGAAATAATAAGCACAATGCTATCATGAAACCTCCCCTCCTCAGAAATTATTCAGTTCAAGTCCACTACAATTAGTAGCTCCAATTCTCATAACAAAGGAGAATAAAGGAAAAATATTAAGAAAAGATTCAGTACTTTCAAATTCCCCTATTACTATGTAACCCATATATGCAATAAAATAAAAATGAAATGAAAA
Organism: Microcaecilia unicolor; assembly: GCF_901765095.1. NCBI lineage: Eukaryota > Metazoa > Chordata > Amphibia > Gymnophiona > Siphonopidae > Microcaecilia > Microcaecilia unicolor. The sequence continues at coordinate 102,236,000 of NC_044033.1, forward strand.
GATATACAATAAAATATAGTGATGTGTGAAATATAATGTACAATATAAAAACATATAGACCACCAAGGTATTAAAATTGTTTTAAAATATATACCACAGCTCTCTGACTCAAGAAGACTCCGACTCTGTCTGTCATCCATAATTGTCTGACAACACACAGAAAAAAAATAAGTAAAAATAAAATAGTCACAATTAATACCTTATACACCAACATACCAGCCATACGGAAAATGCAGACCGTCAACAATATGAAGATAGGAAGGGATCATAATATTCTCTCTCCTCCATCCACCCATGTCCAGCAACCCTCCTGTCCTCCCTGCCCTCCCCTGCCATCCACCTATGTCCAGAAACCCCCCTCCCCTACCATCCACCCATGTCCAGCGACCCTCCTGTGCCCCCTGCCAACTGCCATCCACCTATGTCCAGTAAACCCCCGTCCCCTGTCCCTCCACCCATGTCCAGTGACTCTCCAGTCCTCATTCCCCTGCTCCCCCTCCCGTCTGGGCCCCCCTCCCCGACCCGCCAAACGACCCTCTTCTGCCACCCGACCCGCCAGCACCTCACCTGACCCAGCATTTTAAAAAATCTACAAGCGGCGGTGCCTCGCGTCTGAGTAAAAGAAAAAAAATCACTTCGTCCATTGGCCGGCCTTCCCTCATGTCCCGCCCTTGCGGAAGTTACATCAGAGGGCGGGACATTAAGGAAGGCCAGCCAATGGACGAAGCGATTTTTCTTCTTTTACTCAGACGCGAGGCACCGCCGCTTGTAGATTTTTTTAAAATGCTGGGTCAGGTGAGGTGCCGGCGGGTCGGGTGGCAGAAGAGGGTCGTTTGGCGGGTCAGGCAAGGGGGGCTCAGACGGGAGGGGGGCTCAGGTGGCTGGAGGGAGGGGGAGCAGGGGAACGAGGACTGGAGAGTCGCGTCGCTGGACATGGAGGGCAGGCGAGCAGTGGCGGTGGTCGGAGAGGCGAGGCGGAGTTGAGACAAGCCGCGCGGGGCCCCCTTAGTTGCAGGGCCCTATGCGGCTGCCTCGGTCGCCTCTGCCTAAGACCGGCCCTGGCGGCAGGAGTGAAAAGCGTGCGAGCTGCTCGGCGCTTCAGGAGCCTTCCTTTCCCTCTCTCAGCTCTGTTCCCGCCCTCATTTCCTGTTTCCACAAGGGCGGGAACAGAGCTGAGAGAGGGAAAGGAAAGCTCCTGAAGCGTCGAGCAGCTCGCACGCTTTTCACTTCTGCCGCTGCCTGTAACCCAATGAGGTAACTTTTAAAATTTAGAGGGAGGGGAACTGGAACTCAGGCGGTCGGGGGTGGGGCAGAGGCGCGCCGTGTGGGGCCCCCTTGAGCGTGAGGCTCTATGCGGTTGCCTCGGTCGCCTCGCCCTAAGACCGGCCCTAGTTATGCCTGATTGGATTCTGTATTTGATTTCTGATATATCCTTTTCGAACGGGATGTAGATTGTGACATCGTCGGCGTAGATGAAAAGGTTATAGCCATTTTTCACAAGTGTGTTGGCTAGCGGCATCATCATTATGTTGAATAGTAGAGGGGATAGTGGTGAACTTTATGGGACTCTGCATTCTGCTGTCCAGGGTGTGGAAGTTGTGTTGCCCATTTTTACTTGATATCATCAAGTTGTCAGGAAGCCTTTTAGCCAATTCAGCACGGGTCCTCCAATGCCAAATCTGTCAAGTACTTGAAGTAGTATTGAGTGATTGACCATGTCAAAAGCACTTGACATGTCAAATTGCAGTAAGAGAAATTTTCTGCCTTTACTGATTTCTTGTCTGAATTTTGCAAGTAGTGTTACAAGCACTGCTTCAGTGCTGAATCCTGGTCTGAATCCTGATTGAGATTCGTGAAGGATAGAGAAGCTGTTTAAGTAGTCCATCAGTTGTTTGACGACTATGCTTTCCATGATTTTGGTCATTAGGGGTATTGAGGTTACAGGTCTATAATTGGTGATGATGCTTGCACTTAGATTCTTGTTTTTGGGTATGGGTGTTACTATTATTTTGCCATTGTAAGTGGGGAACAGACCGTATGATAGCATGAATTTCAGGTGCAGTGTAAGTTGTTCAATGAAGGTTGTAGGAGTAGATTCCAGTAGATAGCTTGGGCATGTGTCTAGCATGCAGTGGGTTGCAGTGGATTTTTTCATGGCAGTGTGTACTATGTCAGGTATTGAAGAATGGAACATTGTCCATATTCTGTCTGCTATGATATGTTCTTTGGAGCTATCAAGGTAATCAATGAAGGTCTCTAGTAAGATGAGGTCATTCCTTAGATTGGTAATTTTTGATTTGAAGTAAGTTGCTAGGTCTGCTGCTGTAGGGATAGGATCATTTGTCGTAGCAATAGAGTGTGTGTTTAGCATGTTGTTGATTAGTTTGTATAGTTTTTTTTTATGTTTGGCTGTTCTGATCCAAGTTGTTCTCTGTAGAATTTCCATTTCTCGTGTCTTATTTTTTGTTTGTATTCCTCCATTGTTTTTCCATTCCTCTCTATTGTTATCTGTTCTTTTTCTGTTCCATAGTCTTTCTTTCCTTCTGCATATGCTTTTTAGTCCACTTAGGGGCCCTTTTACTAAGGTGCATAGGTGCCTATGTGCATCCAATGTGTATCAAATTGGCACTACCGCCTGGCTACTGCATTCCCCAGGCGGTAATTCAATTTTTGGTGGATACTCAAAACACGCAGTAGAAAATATTTTCTACTAGTAAAAAAAAGCCCGTTTCTCATTGAAATGAAACGAGCGCTAGCAATGTAATCACCTTCTGCCATTCATGTTTTTAAGGGAAGTGTTAGCTGGCTTGCCTCTTTTAGACAGTTGGTATTGGCAAAGTTTTTATAAAAGTAACTCGCTAAGACAGTGGATACACTAGAACCGGTATCCAGTGTGCAAAGTGTTTCTACTCCATTTATGACTACTTTGATCACAGGACTCGCTCCAATGGCTTTTTCACCAAACAGTTTTCTTCCAAGTCTCCTTCCTTACTCAGAGGTCTCTGCAACCGTACCACTGGCTTCATCTCGCTTCCTTTCTGAGGAGCTGGACCCTCCGCCCGAGAACTACTTTGGGGAGCACAATTACCACTTGTACTTGGTCTCTCCACTCTATTTCTGGTATCCTCAGTATAGGTACGATTTTTCTCACCCTGGCAGTTTCTAGCTATATGGCCAGGCTCCTGACACCTGTAACAAATCAGTTCCCCCGTTGAGGTTCTTGAGAGGGGTCTAACAATAGAATTATATCGCTGGTATTCTCTTTGGATGCTCACATATCTTGCACTGTCCCTCTCCATTCTCTGTCGCCTTCACTCCTCTTCCTGCTGTTCACACATTTTGGAGAACATATTTGTTAGCTGTTGCATCATAGCAACGGTAGCAGTGTCTTCCGGCCGACCGTAATCACCAGCGTCTTCTCTTGGCCGCTGCAAAATCCTCTTCGGTGCGGATTCCCAAGACATCAAGCCTTTTTCTTCTCCTGCCCATCTGATGGTGGCTTGCATTAATTCCGCAAAGGACAAAATGTGTTATTTCACTGTTAACTCCAGTTATTAGTAACTAGGTCTCATTGCATAAAATGGAACCGGTGTTAAAATAACATGAGTTAATGATAAAATAGCATATCATAATGGTGGACCACATTTATATCTATGCCCCTTAGTCACTTTAATGCCACTTACACAAATAAGTGTGCACTGCAAAAATGCTGTGTTCTGTATATTCATGCACGCAAGTGTCGTGTGAATGTGAGCGCCCAGTTACAGAATTGCCCTTCACATGTAACACAAGAATAAAATGGGCAGCACAACATTTAGTGCATACTAATGTCCATTAGCACATGCTAAGCTTTAGTAAACATGACCCTTAGATTCCTTTGGTTAATGCATGAATTACAATTAGAGTTGAGCATGTTCCAATAGCCACATAAGTAAAAGGAGAGTTATGCAAACAGAGGCAGAGAAAGCAGCTCACGCTGCAGCTATCATGATTCATTCAGTAAGTGTGCCCCTGTCTGGGGGAGAAGGATTGGGTTCAAGGTTTCAGAATCTATAAACAACTCCTTTTGCTTGTTGCTGTTGACAGGCTAGGCTCAAAGCATGGATTTCTGTGTGCAAATTAAAACCATAATGTCCATGAATTAAACCAAATGTCATCTTAAGGTAACAATATGCAGTACTGGGGAAAGAATGAGTTTTGACTGTAAAAATCAAATATTAAAAACATATCCCAATGCACATTTTATAAATATGCCACATGGAATCACATAAAAATCAAAGTTAGAATGTAGAATTCATTTCCATGCATAGAAGGGCCTGTGCTATAAGGTTTAACATATAAAGTAAGGTTCTTTTGTGCACACACAATACAGCTCACTTTGCTAGAACTTACAGTGTCTATTACAAAAGGAGTTCAAAAAGATGTTAGGATGAGCTCAATTATAAAGCATATGCAAATGAGAAGTTAGTAGGCTCGTGCTCAATAGCATATTATGCTCATCTTCCAAGTTATATAGAGCAAGATTCAGTAAATGACAATCAGCACTGAAAAATAATTGGTACTCAATGCTATTCTATAATATGCATTCAAAAATTAAATGCCCGACAGGGCAGTGTTTCACCCTCTCAAAGGGCTGTGTCAGGGACTTGAAACAGAACCCAGTGGTGTTGACAGAACGCTTCACCTACTGGTTTTAAACTACTCTTTCTTCAGAAGCAAGCTTTGAGAGGGCGAAACATGGCCATGTTGGGCTTTTAATTATTTATATATTTATTATTTTAGTGGTGAATAAATTGAACATATTTTATATTTTGCACATCTTGGAGTTTTTTTTTTTAAGATCTGCTTTTTTTTTCCGTGCTGCATCATGTAGATCGATTGCCTATGTTTTATTGGACATACATATATTAAATGCAGGAAAATATAAAGAGAAGGAGGCTCTTTCTGTTGTCTGTGGATCATTTCTTTGTAAATCTGCGCACTGTATGTACTTGGTAAAAAGCTTAGTACTCACTTATAAACTATCTAGTTTTACAAGAGGAGAACTAAACATCCATGTAACTACCTACTTGACCTATGCAAAATTATCCTTGAAACAAGTACGTGGTAAAATAAATGAAAAATATTTGAACAGCCCTGCTTTTCATTTTAAATTATTATAAATGGTCAAATATGTCATAAATTTACTCTGCCACTAAATTACTGCCAAGTTTGGGCACATCTCATGCTGCACCAAATTCTGACTCCAGCAGCAAAATAGAAAACAGTTGTTGAGTCAGCCAGCTGAAAGAGAATAGGAAATGATGTAACATTTATAAAATATGCAGGTTTAACGAAATTCAGTTAGCAGTTTAGGTTGTTCTGCAAACAGTTTAGTGCAGAATTACTGGAATGATTTACCACATTGATTATAACAGCAGGGGGCTCACTTTACTTTATTTATGTGTGCAACCCATGAAACCATCATAATTTTCCAGCTTGTTGCCTAAAATAGAGGCTTTGCAACCACACAAAAATTCCAAAGGACAGCAAATGGAAACCCAGACCTAGGCTTTGTTTCTAATAAAATATTTAACAAAACATCATAGAGAAACAATGCAAACACTTCAAAATGGTTGTGTTATTACAACTGAGCAAGCATAAATAGTGTCTTACTTTCCCGGCAGAAGGATCTTGATGACCCAAGACCATGGGTATCAGCTCTGTGGGTGCAATGCGTGCTTGAGCAACCCATGATTGAGACCCTCTTTCACTGTATCTAGGGAGAGATGATTTTGGTTGAGTTTAGCATTAGCCAGTCATTTTGAAGTGTTGGTTCCTTGCAAGTTGAGAACTAGAAGGGAAGTTCCTTCAAAGACGGAGCCTTTCAATAGTGCTCCTGTGACATCATTAGTTATCCTTTCTGAAGCAATTAATTTTCCTCTCCCTTTCTCCTTGTCCTAAGTATTTTACCGCCCTGGTACTCCCAAACCCTACCATACAATAAACACACAATTCATGAGCTCAGCTTAGGTGTGAACATTTGGTTTAATTTATTTCTTCAAATAAAACTTTGAGCATGGAGCACATTTATCCAGCTTCACAAATTTAGGAGTTGATATATTAAATTGCAATGCCAATCCAGTTTCATAAAAATTAAATTAATTACACAGTGATTTTCTTCTGGTAAGTTCCATGCAAAGACATGAACTATATTGCACAAAGCCTTAACTACACTTTCCTGAGGTATAATTACGCTCAACAGAAAACTGCCAACTTACATAATTTTTAACATGTAATTTTTCAATACATAAATCACTAATGAGGTAATCTGCATAATTTTTCAGCTCACTAGTGATTTTGCACAATTTTTATAAATGCCTTTGCAGTACAAAATTCTGCACCAACAAAACACCAAATACAATGAGGGGTTAATTCTATAAACGCATTTTCATATATAGAGATGGCAGGATACAACTACAAAATTCTACTTATAAATTACTCCCTCCATAAAAGTATATACAGTGATAAAAATGTAGGCATTTGTACATTACTCTAGTGTAGGAACATTCAGGGGTTAGGATGGGTTATTGTTTGCAAGGATAGGGGAAATGTCAATGACAAATTCCATGTTGTTGCATGTTGTTAAATGAAAATGAGCAGAAACAAACAAAATTGTGTGGGGTTTTTTTGTTTGCCAGAAACAGTATGCACTATTTGAAAATAGTCAGTCCTCTTTGAACTGTGTGCACTCTATTTTAGAAAGAGTATACACTCTTTTCCGATACAGCATGCATGCATGAACTGACATAAATGCACAAACTACTGAACATGCACGCACTACGGTACAAGACGATACACTCTTTCAGAAATAGCATGCCCTATTTACAAGTAGTGTGCATTCCTTGCATAGCTGGTGACAGAAAATAAAACTTTTTTGACTGCCTATTCAGACTTTGGGTGGAGTGCATGTGCATGTGTGACTTATTCATGAACTTCATAAAATACAGACAATTAGCTCAGATTTTACATGCAACCTTAGCGGGCATAAATATCCAAGGCTTCATTTTAGCCACAATTTCTGCAGTTTTTGTGATCAATTTTATAAAGACATTGAAGTGCCTATGGGGCTAATTTTTAAAACACGTGGAGGGGCATAATCGAAAGAGGCGCCCAAGTTTTCCTGAGGACGTCCTCGCAGGACATCCTGGTGAAGGGGCGGGGAAACCCATATTATCAAAACAAGATGGGCGTCCATCTTTCGTTTCAATAATACAGTCGGGGACACCCAAATCTTGAAATTTAGGTCATCCCTAGAGATGGTTGCTCTTAGACTTGGTCGTTTCTGATTTTCGGCAATAATGGAAACTAAGGACACCCATCTCAGAAACGACCAAATGCAAGCCATTTGGTCATGGGAGGAGCCAGCATTTGTAGTGCACTGGTCCCCCTGACATACCAGGACACCCTAGGGGGCACTGTAGTGGACTTCAGAAAAAGCTCCCAGGTACATAGCTCCCCTTACCTTGTATACTGAGCCCCCCAAAACCCACTCCCCAAAACTATACACCACTACCATAGCCCTTATGGGCGAAGGGGCACACCTAAATGTGGGTACAGTGGGTTTCTGGTGGGTTTTGAAGGGCTCACATTTACCACCACAAGTGTAACAGGTAGGGGGGATGGGCCTAGATCCACCTGCCTGAAGTGCACTGCACCCACTAAAACTGCTCCAGGGACCTGCATACTGGGTATGATATTTGAGGCTGGCATAGAGGCTGGCACAAAATATATTTAAAAATGTTTTTTGAGGGAGGGAGGGGGTTAGTGACCACTGGGGGAGTAAGGGGAGGTCATTCCCGATTCCCTCCGGTGGTCATCTGTTCAGTTCAGGCACCTTTTTGTGGCTTGATCGTAAGAAAAAAAGGACCAGGTAAAGTCGTCCAAGTGTTCATCAGGGACGCCCTTTTTTTCCCATTATGGGTCAAGGACGCCCATGTGTTAGGCACACCCAAGTCCCACCTTTGCTACGCCTTTGCCACATCCCCGGGAACTTTGGTCATCCCCGCAATGGAAAACAGTTGGTGATGCCCAAAATCGGTTTTCGATTATGCCGATTTGGGCGACCCTGTGAGAAGGATGTCCATCTTCCAATTTGAAAATAAGCCTGTTAGACTACAAGTTCCATAGGGCTCATTTTCAAAAGAGAAAGACGTTCAAAAAGTGTCATAAAACAGCATTTGGTTGAATTTCTTCTCAAAACATCCAAATATTTATTGACTCCATCATATTTAGCTAATCTTACTTCGCCATACTCACCTACACGAACACTTCGATCGCTTACAGATAATAGATTAGTAATTCCACCACCACAAAAGGCTAGATGAGGATCTACTAGGAACTCAGCTTTTTTCTTTCTAGCTCCCTCTCATTGGAATTGTCTTCCTAAAATTATTAGATTGGAAGAGTCCTATGTCCAGTTTCGTAAACTTTTGAAAACTTACCTGTTTCAAAATATTTTCGATGATAATCTGGGATTTAAAAAAGGGGACAAATAGGCAGAATGAATACACAGTAAAAATAATATGTTTGCTTATGCACTATGTTATGAATGGTTGTCCATTGTCTACTGGTGTTAGTATCTTTTAGAATGATTGTTTTAGTTTTTGCTGTGCTTTTCTATCAAATCAATGGATTTCTTATATGTTTTTAAAAATGATATTTTTATGTTAAGATGTAAACCGTTCTGTTTCGTGAATGCAATTAGAAACGGTATAGTAAATAAAATAAACGATAAGCGATAAAAAAAAATCAGTATTTTTGAAACTATTTTGCAATTTTTATCTATGCAATTCAAATTTTTATCTATGCAATTCATATGCAGACTCAAGAAAAATGTCAGGAAGTATTTTTTCACGGAGAGAGTGGTGGATGCTTGGAATGCCCTCCCGCGGGAGGTGGTAGAGATGAAAACAGTAACGGAATTCAAACATGCGTGGGATAAACATAAAGGAATCCTGTTCAGAAGAAATGGATCCTCAGGAGCTTAGCCGAGATTGGATAACAGAGCCGGTAGTGGGAGGCGGGGCTGGTGGTTGGGAGGCGGGGATAGTGCTGGGCAGACTTGTACGGTCTGTGCCCTGAAAAGGACAGGTACAAATCAAGGTAAGGTATACACAAAAAAGTGGCACATTTCTTGGGCAGACTGGATGGACCATGCAGGTCTTTTTCTGCTGTCATCTACTATGTTACTATGTTACTATTTACAGTGCATCCAAATCACAAAGGGGTGTTTCAAAGGCGGGATTAGGGCGAGCCTAACACTTAGGCTAGATGTTCTGGTTTTGTTCCATTATAGCTGCAAACACTTTGCAGCTATAATGGAACAAAACCAGAACATCTAGGGTGAAAACGTCAACATTTTGGTCTAGACCTGTTTTCTAATGAATAAGACATAAAAAGGTATATTAAATGACCACTAGAGGGATTCAGGGATAACCCCTCCTTGTTCCCCCAGTGGTCACTGACTCCCTTCATCCCCCCCCCCTCCCTCCAAAAAAAAATGAATAAAAATAGTACTCATCAGCCTCTATGACAGCTTCAGATATTATAGCCTGGAGTAGCCTAGTGCTGGGTGCAGTGCACTGTAGACAGGTGGACCCAGGCCAATACCTCCCCTTACCTGTTACACTTGTGGTAGAAACTCTGAGCCCTCCACAACTCACTATAAACCCACATATAAGTGCCTCCTTTACCCATAAGGGCTATTATAGTGGTATACAGTAGGGGTGGTGGGTTCTGGGTGGTTTTTGGAGGACTCAGCAGAGAAGCTAAGGGAGCAATGGAGGGATGTGTACCTGGGAGCATTTATACGACATCCACAGCAGTGTTCCCAGCAGTGTTCCCTAGACATCCTCTGAATGTTGCTCCTTGAGATGTCTAGTGGACCAGTCTACTAAAAATGCTAGCCCCTTCTACATCCTAATGACTTGATTTTGTATGTTTTTAACTTGTGCATTTTTTTCAAAAATGGCCTAAAAAGATAAACACACAAAGCACAAAACCTTGTTCGAAATGGTATTTTCAAAAAATATATAGATGGTTTTTTTTCTTTTTTTGAAAATGGTTACGTTTGCTATTCAAATTTGGGACGTTTAGTTAAAACATCCAAAGTCCGACTTAAACATCATTTTGAAAATGCTCCTCTATGTAACTTTGTAAGTCTAAGTGTTTTGAAAATACACCTCCACATGTCTTTATAAAATAGGTACAAAATAGACACTACTGGGCCTCCTCACCTAGGTGACCTGTTATAAAATTAAGACAATGCTTTTGTGTATGTAGATCTATCACTCAACTGCCATTTCTTACTAGGGGGCCAATGTACTAAACTATGAATGATTTTGAAAACATGCAAAAAGAAAGCAAATAGAGCGATAAGAAAATATTTGCTTGTTTTGTTCATGAAAAGAAGCTCCTTGGTGACTACTACCTCTGACCTAGTGGATTTTTTATTCATTTAACATATTTGAATAACATCGATATTGATAGACCCCTGACGCAGGCAGTTTCAATGAAACATGGACTGTGTCGGGTCTGTTCAATAAAATATTGAGTTGGATGTATTCACACCCCAAATCTTGAATGCTCCTTGTGCTTTTTGGTTTTTGTTCTTGTTTTGTGCATACTCTCATGTTTGCCAGACTATTCACAGTTTAGTACATCAACCTCCTAGAAACAAAATGGCAGCTATGATACATCTACACTATATAGAAGCATTCTTTTTAGTGCTATGATAGACAAGACTATCTATTTGCTACTGAAGCTGTGATTATATCTTCATTTATCCGCTGTATGTAATGGACTAAATTCTATACATGGCGCTTACAAAATTGACTCTGAAAAAACTAATGCTTAACACTATTCTATAAACAGCGCTTAAAGTTAGGTACTGTTAATAAAATAGTCCTTAGTGCCAGGAATTGTGATTATATTTAGGTGCCACCATTCAAAGTCTGTGGGTACCTTTTAACTTGTGGCCTTCCTGTAATTTTCACAGTGAAAGTATATGTGCACTTTTACTTTGAAAATTGCCTAGGAAAATGTAACTGCACTACTACTTACTGCTACTACTACTACTTATCATTTCTATAGTGCTACTAGACATATGCAGCAATAATTGCACCTCCTTTTCATTGGATAATTTTTAAAATACTTCTTGCCCCTGGAAATCACCTTGAGAAATGTGGAAATCACTTTCAAAACTGGCTTCTTTAGAGTTTAAGATTTATGATGTCATTGTATTTATTTAAAATGTATATGTGGACATGTAAATGTCCTGACAATTTGAGGAAAAATAATTAAAATATGGCAAAATGAGAACAAATAGGAAAAATGGTAAATAATCATACTTCAGTAAAGTGTATGATGTATACTGTAAAGGGGTCCTCCACTTCCATTTTGGGGTTGTAACCGGAAGCCCAGTTCAGGGCACAGGGTTCCGGTGCAGTACCACCCTATAATCAAGACTCCGTTCAAACAAAACATTTTAATTCAGGCTCAGTTCCACAAAGCACAATCAAACCCCCAAAACTCAGGCTCCATTCAGTTCAAAAGCTGAAGTAAAGTTCAGTTCAAAAGCTCAAGTTAAAAAAAAAAAAAATTATTTTATTACATTTGCAGCTTACATGGAGCAATGGAGGGTTAAGTGACTTGCCCAGAGTCACAAGAAGCTGCCTGAGGTTGGAATTGAACTCAGTTCCTATGTACCAAAGTCCACCACCCTAACCACTAGGCTACTCCTCCACATCACCATCCCTTCTACTGGCACTCCAGTAGCCCTGCAGCAAGCAAGGCTGGCAGTTCGGCTCCCACTTCACAGTAACAAACTCCTGTGGCCTCCCACAACTGCTTTTAAGTGCTAGAAAGGTTTACTTTTGTATATTCCCATTCTATGCTGGCTTGCTCCTCTAAGCAAGGAAGTTCTGGAGGCAAGACCTTTCCCTCCTCCACATACTCCATAGATTCATTTAGTTCTGAGAAGACGTTCTCCTCTCCCGGACTTCTGAGAGCTTTCAGGAGATCTGCCCTCTCCTCTTCTCAGCTGGGAGGAATTATATATTGATTTCACAACCACGGAAATTGGGCTTCTTGACTGCTGCTCCCTCTGCTGGTAGCTGCAGTAACTGGCCCCCTTTTCCTTTGATTCACCTGTGCGTAGATAAAAACTCAGACCACTAGACCCTGAGGCAGGTCACTGAAACACTGGCCATCATAGGTTGTGGTCAGAACTTAAGGTGCAGGAAGGACCAAACTAAGTAATCTAATGCGTAGAAAATTCAATATTAATGAAATCTAAAAAATAAGTTAAGCTAAGAAAATAAAAAGCATAGAGATTTTTGGCCAATGATGAAGCAGTCCAGGCCCGAAGCTAAAATCAGAGCTGGGGGCTTCTCGAGGCCTTTTTTCCTCTATAATATACACAGTGATCAAGTGATATAGGCTATAGCTTGACACGCCAATGTTTTATACATAGAATCTCCTTTTTCTAGATATTCTGTGTATTTAAAAAAGGAGATCACCTCTTGTGTTTATAGTTTGGAATGCTCCTTGATGTCAGCAACAATGGATGACTCTGTTGCAGTAACAGTAAGATGCTTAAGCAACTGGACACATGATGGAAGGACGTTGCATATTGTAGGAGTCTTGTTGCCACATCAAAGGCAGAGAAGACACAAATTATATCATTTAACAGAGCTTCACTTAAATCCAAAAGCAGCTTCTACAGTTTTTTTTATCATTGAATTCATTTGCTTGTTGACTAAGATGTGAGTTTTTACATATTGATACAAGCATTTTATAGATGCTGTTCCATCTAGTTGGAACAGTCTGTTTAAGGCTAATCTCAAGATTTAGAGAATGACATGGAGACAAAGTTTGTCCTCGTCTCCGCAGGCTATGTCCCCAACCCATCCCCATAGACTCTGACCCCATCCCCATCCCTGTGGTTAGCTGTGTGTCCCCATCCCTGTGTCATTTTCTACTCTACATGTCTACTTTCAAATTTTGTAAAGCATACAGAAAATGACTCCCCTGAGAATGCCTACAAGAAATATGGGTTTAAGTACTCAGGGTCAGATTGAGTAAATGGTATGCAAAGTTAGGTGCCTGTATGAGGATGCTCTGTGAGGACTGACCTCTACAAAATACTAGCTTAATGCGCATTTTGCACCTAACTTTGAGTGCAAGCATTTACGCCTGCCAAAAGCTGGTGTAAATGTTCATGCCCAATTGATGGTAGTTTGACGCACAAATATAAGTATTAACATTACACCTAATTTCTGGGAATCCCCCTGACCCATCCATGCCACTCCCATGGCCACGCCCCTTTTGAGTTGCACACTATGAAATTTAGGTATGCATGTTATCAAATAGGATGTAGGGCAGATTTCTGCATAAGTCCTATGTAGTGCTTGTTAACACCAATTATTGACTGCTTAATGGGTGCCAAACCTTGGGCGATCTATACAGAATCTAGAGGTCACTGTCTTGTCACCGAGGTACTCATATGAATGTATACTATGGGGTCATTTTTTTAAAGGTCTTTTCTGTATGTAAAACAGCTTTTACACAAGGAAAAATCTTCATAAAATTCATCTTCTAGGGGAACAGACATTCCTAGGGTGGGATTAGTTTAGGGAAGTACATGTGTAATTTTTAAAATTTTTAAACTGTTACATTGCTCCTAGACAAATCTGGGTTCTTTGTAGAAAATTGCACTTTTAATAAGAAGAAAATAAGAATAATCCAAATGTTGCGGGACAAGAATTTTCAAGCATATATTAATTATATCTACGTTAATGTACACTAACTTGCTAAGGGCTCCTTTTACTAAGCTGCAGGACAAAGTGGTCTTAGAATGCCCTTAGGCGGGTCTTTCCTGCACGCTAAGGCCATTTGTGGTGCAGCAGAAAAATGGCCGATTTTCTATTTTCCAAATTAATGGCCATGCACTAATGATGACATTAGTGCACAGCCATCAACAAAAATGAGCATGTGAGCACCTAGTGACACCTATTTTGTACGTGGTAAAGGCTCATGTGCTCATTCATATGAGTACCTCGGTAACAAGACAGTGACCTCTAGATTCTGTATAGATCGCCCAAGGTTGGGCACCCAAATTTGGGCATGGATCCCAGATCCACGCATAAACTAATTAGCCAATTAAGCAGTCAATAATTGGTGTTAACAAGCACTAAATAGGACAAATGCAGAAATCTGCCCTACATCCTATTCGATAACATGCATACCTAAATTTCATAGTGTGCAACTCAAACTCCTCTTATTGACTTGCAAGTGCATTCACTCTGCAGCTCCTCACTACCTCTCCACTCTTATCTCTCCCTACTCAGGAATTCCATTTATTAGATAAATCTCTCTTATCTGTACCCTTCTCCTCCACTGCCAATTCCATTCCTTTATCTTGCTGCACCTTACGCCTGGTATAGACTTTCTGAGTCAGTATGTCAAGCTCCATCTCTTGCCGTCTTCAAATCTAGGCTAAAAACCCACCTTTTTGAGGCTACTTTTAATTCCTAACCCTTATTCCTAACCCATGTCGGTTTCATCATTCCCACCTTAAGTATTTTCCTTATTTGTCCTGTTTGTCTGTCCTGATTAGATTGTAAGCTCTGTCGAGCAGGGACTGTCTCTTCATGTTCAAGTATACAGCGTTGCATACATCTAGTAGCGCTATAGAAGTGATAAGTAGTAGTAGTAACCAATTAGCACACGGTAATGTAGTTGTGCTGATTAGTGCAGAAATGCCCACTCTGTGCCCCAAATACATACCTCCCAACCCAACAATAAAAGATCTTTTTTAGCACAAAGGTAGCACATGCCAATTTGGAACTTAAAGCAGGATGCCTGTACACATCCTGTGGTAAACCCTATTAAGCTTCAGTAAGCACACGCTAGTGTTCACCACAGTTTAGTAAAAGGAGCCCTAAATGTTTTTCAGCATCAAAATAAGTACAGCATTTTCATACCTGATAATTAACTAGAGCCATTCCTTGAAAAGACATTAGACTCAAGTGTACCACAGTATTCTAAGTAGAACAACTCATTACAACAGCTTATAAACCCAGTAGTAAAGTTTACTGGATCATTTGGGGATGTTAATTTGTCATAGAGGAGCATAATCGAACGGGGGCGCCCATCTATAAGGGCGCCCATCTCTAGGGACGGCCCCGGAAAGCGACATCTCCAACTGTATTATCGAAACAAGATGGGCGGCCATCTTTCATTTCGATAATACAGTCGGGGATGGCCAAATCTCAACATTTGGACCGCCTTTAGAGATCGCCGCCCTCAGAGATGGCCGACATTGGTTTTCACCGATAATGGAAACTAAGGGTGGACATCTCAAAAATGGCCAAATCCAAGCCATTTGGTCATGGGAGGAGCCAGCATTTGTAGTGCACTGGTCCCCCTCACATGCCAGTACACCAACCGGGCACCCCGGGGGCACTGCAGTGGACTTCATTAATTGCTCCCAGGTACATAGCTCCCTTCCCTTGGGTGCTGAGCCCCCCCCCCCCCAAATCCCCCCCAAAACCCATTCCCCACAACTGTACACCACTACCATAGCCCTTATGAGTGAAGGGGGGCACCTACATGTGGGTACAGTGGGTTTTGGGGGGTTTTGGAGGGCTCCCATTTACCACCACAAGTGTAACAGGTAGGGGGGGATGGGCCTGGGTCCACCTGCCTGAAGTGCACTGCACCCACTAAAACTGCTCCAGGGACCTGCATAGTGCTGTGATGGAGCTGGGTATGACATTTGAGGCTGGCATAGAGGCTGGCAAAAAAATGTTTTATAATTTTTTTTTGGGTAGGAGGGGGTTGGTGACCACTGGGGGAGTAAGGGGAGGTGACCCCCTATTCCCTCCGGTGGTCATCTGGTCAGTTCGGGCACCTTTTCAAGGCTTGGTCGTGAACAAAAAGGGACCAAGTAAAGTCGGCCAAATGCTCATCATGGCCGCCCTTCTTTTTTCCATTATCGGCCGTCTGTTAACCACGCCCCCGTCCTGCCTTCGGTACACTGTCGACACGCCCCCTTGAACTTTTGACTGTCCCCGCGACGGAAAGCAGTTGAAGCCAGCCAAAATAGGCTTTCGATTTGGCCGCCCTTAGGAGAAGGGCGCCCATCTCCCAATTTGTGTCGGAAGATGGGCGCCCTTCTCCTTTGAAAATAAGCTGGATAGTCTGCACCTTGTTTTCTTCATGCTTTCCACTGTTCTGCTTTGGCCATTCAGATCCATAGCTTCCAAGATCACCATGTTCCCTTAATATTCATCCTTTGCTACTGTGCTGGAACATTCTAAACATAAGAACTTAAGAACATAAGTGTTGCCATACTGGGACAGATCAAAGGTTCTTCAACCCCAGTATCCTGTTTCAAACAGTGGCCAATCCACGTTACAAGTATCTGGCAAGATCTCAGAACAGTAAAACAGATTTTATGCTGCTTATCCTAGAAATAAGCAGTGGATTTTCCCAAGTACGTCTTAATAATGACTTATATACTTTTCTTTTAAGAAATTATCCAAACCTTTTCTAAACCCTGCTAAACTAAATGCTTTTACCACATTCTCTAGCAAAGAATTCCAGAGTTTAATTACACATTGAGTGAAGAAATATTTTCTACACTTTGTTTTAAATTTGCTACTTAGCTTCATTGCATGCCCCATAGTCCTAGTATTTTTGGAAAGAGTAAACAAGTGATTTACCTCTACCCGTTCCACTCCACTCTACTCAGTATTTTATAGACCTCTATCACATCTCCCCTCAGCCATCTCTTCTCCAAGCTGCACAACTCTTGCTGCTTTAGCCTTTACTCATAAGGAAGTCATCCCATCCCCTTTATCATTTTCACTGCCCTTCTCTGTACCTTTTTTTAATTGTGCTATAACTTTTTTTGAGATGTGGTGACCAGAATTGCACACAGTATTACATAAGTACATAAGTATTGCCATACTGGGAAAGACCAAAGGTCCATCAAGCCCAGCATCCTGTTTCCAACAGTGGCCAATCCAGGTCATAAATACCTGGCAAGATCCCAAAAAACTTCAAAACATTTTATACTGCTTATCCCAGAAAGAAGGGATTTTCCCCAAATCCATTTTAATAATGGTCTATGGACTTTTCCTTTAGGAAGCCATCCATTCCTTTTTAAAACTCTGCTAAGCTAACCGCCTTTACCACATTCTCTGGCAACGAATTCCAGGGTTTAATTCGCACCATGGACCGATACAGAGGCATTATAACATTCTCATTTTTGTTTTCCATTCCTTTCCTAATAATTCAACAGGAAAGTAGGATTTGCGTCACATCACTTTTTTGCTGTGATGATGGAAGAAATCCAGGGCCAGGTTAACTGTTAAGCAAAATTATGTGGTCACCTAGGAAAGCAGCTTCTGAGGGGCATCAAAGAGCAGCCACAGTCAAAGCAAAACAGGTCTTGACATTCACACCATCATCAGCACATTCTTTTACCTGAAGGGAGGGTGGGTCATTTTTAAATAGCCCACTTAGGGGACCTTTTACTAAGCGACATAAGCATCTACTTGTACCCAACACACGCCAAAATGGAGTTACTGCATGGCTACCACATGGTTCTTGCGGTAATTTCACTTTTGGCGTGCATCTGATATGCATGGCCGAAAAATAATTTTCCTTTTCTCCTGTGCATATCGGACGCACGCCAAGTGGCATTTGCAGCGCATAGGTCATTACCATCCGGTTACCACATGAGACTTTACTGTTAGATTAATGGCTGGCAGTAATGTCTCAGACACAAAATGGACGCGCAACAATTTTGATTTTGACGTTCGTCCATTTTCGACAAAAGTTTTAGAAAGGCCTTTTTACAGGCGTGCTGAAAAATGGATTGGTGCGTGCCTAAAACCGCGCCTACACTACCGCAAACCATTTTTCAGCGCACATTAGTAAAAGGACCTCTTACTTGGATAAAGGTTTACCTAGAGCACAAAATATCTTTGCACCAGCCCTGAAGAAACCTAAATCTGATTCTAGATGTAATAAGAAGTATGGGAGCACTTCAAAGCATACATCCGTGACCATATGGTCATGAGCAAGAGATTGGCTAGCCCAAATGAAAGAGCCAAAACAGCAAACTGAAAATTTCAGGCAACATAGTTTGAGGTCTATGTACTAAGGTGTGAATAGCTTCACAAATGCAATTATTTTATACTAGGGGGAACAAAAACAGCAAATAGCAAGTTTTGTATGAGCTGTTCACAATATTGTCATACAAAGTTTTGTGTTTGCCATTTGCAAAGTTATACAAATTTAATAATGAGATGTTGAATCATGCAGATCAGCTCACTAGTGATTGCGCAATCCAAAATTATATGCAGAAAACCAACTTCCCCATAAAGCCATTTCAATCAAATAAGCCAGTGCTGTGCCATTCTGGGTCAAGGGCTAAGGGGATAAATTTGTGCATAATTAGCTTATTCCCACAAGCCAGTATGAGAGACTGATTCTGTGAAAAGACAGATAACCTCATACAACAGGTCATCCTCCCCAAATGTATGATAATTCCTAAAATTGATCAATGTCTTGCTATCTTTCTGAAAAGGATGCACAGCTTCAAAGCCATGATTCCCTCTGCCTGTTTGTACAATTTTCTTAAGGAAACTGATACCCTCTAAGAAGTGTTCTTTCATTCCGATGTCACTGCAGAAATAGCAGAGTAAAAGGATTACCTGGTATTGCTGACCTACGCAAAGTGAATGAAGTAATTTAATCCCAAGAGAGATAACAAACAGCAATGTATATACTATCATTTGCTGGTGGCATTTCCCATGAAACTGGCAAATACTTTTAATGGGTTCTTTAGTGCTGAAAAACAACTTGATACCATGAAACTTACCTCTCCTGCAGCATTAATATAGATCAAGACCCAGAAGGGCACAGCATAATATTTAGCATTTTAATTGTTGCAGTAAATTAAGATAAATACCTGATTTGTTATGAGGTAGGAAACTATAGTCTACTGATTCTTTCAATATCCTCAACGTGAGAGAAATCCTTCTGAGAATCTAATCTTTCTTTATTAAAGGGCTCTTTTTAAAATAGGGTGGTAGGGGTGGTACTGTGTTCAGCATCCACCATTACCCATGCCTAGAAAATAAATTTTATTTTGTAGCATAGGGGGCATGCTCAGCGGTAACGGGCAGCTCATGACCATTGCCACATGCTGCCCAATTACCGCCTGAGTAGTGCGTGAGCCCTTACCACCTTCTCAATAGGAGGAGGTAAGGGCTCAGGCAGTACATGGCCAATGCACCAATGTTTTTATTACTGCATGGCCATTTACTGCCTCCATTGAAAACAAGGGTTTTTAATGGCTTCAGTAAAGAGTGGCTGGAAGGTGCAGGAAACCCACGCGTTAAAACTACCGCCGGCCACTTTTTGGCACAGCTTAGTAAAAGGACCCCTAAAGTTGTTCATTTGGGATTCAAGATTTTTTATTTCAGACCTTTATTTTATTTTGCATTTATTTAAAAAATCTTATATACCACATTCTATACTATTTTTTAAACAACTGGCACTGCAAATCTCAGAATATGTAATATGGTTTTCAAGTAATAATTAAATATAAATACGCTTTTTAGGTGATTAAAAATGGGGCCTGATAAATTAAAAAGGTCAAGCACACAAACACTTAAATGCAGGTACTGGTACTTAACAATAGCCTTATATTCAGTGGTGTTGGCCATCTACATGTTGCAGATGAAACAATCACATTTTCCACTGGCCTAAGTTTTAGGTTCAGGTTCAGTTTATTTCAGTATACCACGAATCATAAAAATAAATATTTAAGTGTTTTATATAGTCAACATAGTAAGGAAATGGGCAGAATGAACCACTGTGGAACATTGACAACACACAAAGAAGGAGGGCACAGGAGGATAAAGTAATTACAATATTTCCAAATAAAAAAAGGACAAAGGGAGAGGAGAGAAACAAAGGGTAATAAGCTGTCACCAAGAAGGTTAGATTAACAACAGGGGAAGGCATGACGTCAAAAAGCTGAAACCAAGGTGTCGCTGTCTGGAGTTTAGTAGAGGTGAGCCCTTGTGCCGAGACCAGGCAGTGGTGATTGGTAGTCGACGAGCCTCAGGGTCTTCACCTGAACCAACCACTATTCCCTGATAGTTGAACCCTCAGTTGCAGGTGGCCAGCAGGACTTGCTCTCAGTAAGGCAGTTGGAGGGCATGAAGAAGGTGACAATACAGATGAGGAAATGTCCCACAAGAAGCAGGATCCGGGGCATGGAACAGAGCAAACAGTATCCAAGCAAGAGCAGAATCTAGGCAAGGTAAGGTCAGGCAGCTATCCAGATAGAGTTGGTATCTGGGCACAGGTCAGGTCAGGAATCTGGAGAGAGACAGCACAAATGCTGGCAGGGAGACCATGAAAGTGTGCTTCGCCCCTTCTAAGAGATGCCTCCATTCTTCCAATGCCAGTTACAGTGCCAACAGTTCTTGATCTCTGATGATGTAGTTTATTTTAGTGGAGGTGAATTTTCTCAAGAAAAAGAAACAGGAGTGAAGGCGTCTGTCCAAATGAGTCTGAGAGAGGACCGCTCCAGTCCCTAATGAGGAGGCATCTACCTTTAGAAGGATGAATTGTCCTGAGGGATCTGGATGCTGAAGTACGAAACTGTGAGAAAGGCTCCCTTCAGCTTTTGGAAGGCCTGACATACCTTGGGTGACCACTTAGTGGAATCGCTCCTTTCCTGGTAAGAGCCGTCAACAGAGCCGCAATAGAAGAGTAGTGATTGATGATTGCCTGTAGTAATTGGTGAATCCCAAAAAATGCTTGAGAACTCAAAGTCCTGAGGGTTGAGACCAGTTTTGAATGATTTGGGATTTGCTAAGATCCATTTGTAATCTGGATGCTGATATTAAGTGCCTAGGAAAGGTATGGTCTCTTGATAAAAATAGCACTTTTCTAGTTTGGCATATAAGTGATTATCCCTTAGACATTGCAGAAACCATCCTTTCATGTTTCAAATGCACTTAAAGGGAAATAGAATATATCAAGATATCATCTAGGTACTCAATCACGAAGGAGTAGAGTAGGTCCCTGAAGATGTCATTTATGAAGTGCTGGAACATGATCAGGGTGTTTCAAAGGCCGAAGTCTGTCTTCCACTCATCCCCTTCTTTGATGTGGACCAATCAAAGTGTCAGGAATAAGGGGAAGCGGATATCGGTTCTTCACCATAATCACATTTAAGTCTCGGTAGTAAATGCAGGGCCAAAGCCCGCCATCTTTCTTGGAGACAAAAAAGAAACCATCTCTAGAAGTGGAGGTGTATGGTCAAATGAATCCCTTCTGGAGATTCTCTTCTATATAGTCCATCATAGTTTTGGTCTCAGGCCAGGAGAGAGTGTAAACCCAGCCTGGGTTGGGGGGGGGGGGGGACATTTTCCCTTGTATGAGATTGATGGCACAATCAAATTCTCTATGTGGTGGTAATGTCTCTGCTTGTTTCTTGCTAAACAAGTCAGCAAAGTCCTGATAGATGGTGAGGAGCCCGGGAAGTAGACGCCACCAAGGGACTAACCGATGTAAGACAGGAGTGCAGGCAGGAGGGCCCCCACGCTGTGATCTTGGTCTGCCAGTTAATCTATGGGGAATGGCATTGTAGCCAGGGGAGCCCCAGGACTAGTGGATGGATAGATTTCAGCAAGACATAGAATTGAAGGGTCCCATGATGCAATGTGCTTGCTTGGTGAGAGAGAGAGAAGTAGAGGTGGTGGAGACCAATCCAGATAATGGGTCACCATAGATTGAGGAGACCCACAGACCAGTAGTTAGTGGTAGGACCGGAATCTGGTACTGTTGCACTAGGTTCCCATCGATGAAGTTTCCGGCGGCTCTGGTGTCAGTAAGGGCCTGGATCTCAAGTTGGCAAGAATTCCACCATAAGAGCACTGGAAACAAACTCAAAGAAGCTGGGGAAGATGGAAGTAGACCTAGGGTAATTTCACCTGAAGACTCTATGCTTTATCATTTCCCGACTTATGTGGGCAAGCATTGAAAAAATGGCCTGACTCCCCACAGTACAGACAAAGGTTGTTGGAGCTCCTATGCTTTCTCTCTACCTTGATGAATTTATTCTGACCTAACAACATTGGTTCTTTGGAGCTCCTACTGGTCAGAGTGGGAGCAAAGATGGGAGCCAAAGGTTGTTGGAACTGAGGGGTAAGTGTGGCAGCCAGTGAAGGGAACCTTGTTCTTGGGCCCATTCCTGAAATTGAACATCAATCTGGATACAAAGAGCAATCATTTCATCTAAAGTGGTGGGAAATTCCCATCCAGTGAGCTCATCCTTGATACTTCCCTGAAGACCTTGCCCAAAAATGGCTACCTGATTCCAACGGAGTTCGGAAGATAATTTTCGGAAACGAATGGCATAGTTTCCCACAGTGAGTGAACTTGTTGAATGTGCAGAAACTCACTAGCAACTGATGAGGGTCATCCAGGAATATCAGAAACAACTCAGAAGCATCTCAGAAAGGCTTGGAGATCTGACAGATCTTTACAGGTTTGGGGGTTCCCATCAAACCTTAGTGGGTCAGAAACCTGAAGTGGAGCTGCTGCTGTTACCAGCGGTGTGCCTGCAGGATTAGCATTCAGACTTGGGCCAGCCTGAAGTGCGGCTAGCTGAGTGCACACATCCTAAAGGACTCCTGAGAGTTGCTGCAACTGGTTCTGCTGCTGCTGTATGGCCTGAGCAAGATCCAGAATCATAGGCTTGTCAGACGAGCTCATGGCCTCAACAATCTGTCACGGTCTGAAGTTCAGTAGAGGTGAACCCTTGTGCAGAGACCAGACAGTGGTGATCAGCAGCCGATGGGCCTCAGGGTCTTCATCTGAACTAACCACCGTTCCCCGAGAGTTGAGCCCTCGGGTGCAGGTGGCCAGCAAGACTGTGTCATCAGTAAGGCAGTCGGAGGGAGTCAAGAAGATGACAATACAGATGAGGAAATGTCCTGGCAAGAAGCAGGATCCAGGGCACGGGACGGGGCAAATGGTATCCAAGCAATAGCAGAATCTGGGCACACGTCAGGTCAGGTGGCTATCCAGGCAGAGTCAGTATCTAGGCACAGGTCAGGTCAGACGGCAATCCAGACAGAGTCGGTATCCGGGCACAGTCAGGTCAGGAATCTGGAGAGAGACAGCACACATGCCGGCAGGGAGACTGCGATCAGGACCTGTTGCTGAGGCCCTATTTGGAGTACGATCCCGGGAGTATGTGCTGCAGTGTGAGAGCATCAGTGGGAGGATGAAGACACTCTGTGTAGGAAGCCAGCAGTAGGACAGATGTGGAGGGAGTATGCAGAGGTAGGGCGCACCACCACAGTACAGTGGCATCCTTTCCTCTCCCTCGTGCAGTTGTCTTCCCCAAAACAAAGTAAGCAAATCTATGAACTTCTGCATCCAAGTTGTCATTCTGTATTGTTGGTAGCATTTTTATTTGATCTCACTTATATTTTCAAACATACCAGCTTGTGCAGCATACAGATATACATGGAGGAAGTATTGGTTTCATCGTTTAGAGTAGTAATTAGTTCTAAATCATAATTAGTCTGTCATTTGGAGGTGCTGGTTATAGGGACTCCATGTATTCATGCAGAGATGTTTTTACCTAGTAAAAGGTCACCAAAACAGACATGCTATGAGAATCAGGTGCTCAACAGAGTTACTATTTATAAGTACAAAGTTTTTTTTAAAACATTAATTAGGTTGAAACCTGGGAGCATTTAACATCTTTTTTTCCTGTGCATACATCAAAAGAAAACTATGGTATATGGGAAGTTGCTCCTTTTGTTTTGTGGAATTCAGTGGTATATTATAAAAATGCACTTGCTTTTTAAAATTACTACTATTTCACAGAGAAGTTTTGAATAATGAGGGAAGAGCTTCCTTCATGCAGAAGTTCTGTCCAGAATCAGTCTAAATGTACCAACATTGTCCAGTTCAGCACACTATTAGCTACTAATTTCATATAAAATTAATTATGTTCAGTGAAAAATAAATCTGTTCACTGCCTGCTATGTGAATATTCTATCACTGTTTCATTATTGCTACCAAATATTACATATTATGGGCATTTGCTTTACTACTACTACTACTTATCATTTCTATAGTGCTACAAGATGTAGGCAGCGCTATACACTTGAACATGAAGAGACAGGTAGTGTTCTATTGTGGATTAAAAACTGGTTAAAAGATAGAAAACAGAGAGTAGGGTTAAGTGGTCAGTATTCTCAATGGAGAAGGGTAGATAGTGGGGTTCCTCAGGGGTCTGTGCCCGGACCACTGCTTTTTAACATATTTGACCTAGAGATGGGAGTAACTAGTGAGGTAATTAAATTTGCTGATGACTCAAAGTTATTCAAAGTCGTTAAATCGCGGGAGGATTGTGAAAAATTACAAGAGGACTTACGAGACTGGGAGACTGGGCATCTAAATGGCAGATGACGTTTAATGTGAGCAAGTGCAAAGTGATGCATGTGGGAAAAAGGAACCTGAATTATAGCTACATCATGCAAGGTTCCACATTAGGAGTCACGGACCAAGAAAGGGATCTAGGTGTCGTCGTTGATGATACGTTGAAACCTTCTGTTCAGTGTGCTGCTGTGGCTAAGAAAGCAAATAGAATGTTAGGTATTATTAGGAAAGTTATGGAAAACAAAAATGAGGATGTTATAATGCCTTTGTATCGCTCCATGGTGTGACTGCACGTCGAATATTGTGTTCAATTCTGGTCGCCGCATCTCAAAACAGATATAGTGGAATTAGAAAAGGTGCAGAGAAGGGTGACGAAAATGATAAAGAGGATGGGAAGACTTCCCTATGAGGAAAGGCTAAAGCGGCTAGGGCTCTTCAGCTTGGAGAAAAGGTGGCTGAGGGGAGATATGATAGAGGTCTATAAAATAATGAGTGGAGTTGAACGGGTAGATGTGAAGCGTCTGTTTACGCTTTCCAAAAATACTAGGACTAGGGAGCATGCGATGAAGCTACAATGCAGTAAATTTAAAATGAATCAGAGAAAGTTTTTCTTCACTCAATGTGTAATTAAACTCTGGAATTCGTTGCCAGAGAATGTGGTAAAGGCGGTTAGCTTAGCGGAGTTTTAAAAAGGTTTGGACGACTTCCTATAGGAAGAGTCCATAGACCATTATTGAATGGACTTGGGGAAAATCCACTATTTCTGGGATAAGCAGTAAAAAATGTTTTGTACTTTTTTGGGATCTTGCCAGGTATATTGTGACCTGGATTGGCCACTGTTAGAAACAGGATGCTGGGCTTGATGGACCTTTGGTCTTTCCTAGTATGGCAATACTTATGTACTTAAGACAGTCCCTGCTCGACAGAGATTACAATCTAATTAGGACAGACAAACAGGACAAATAAGAGATAAGGGAATTACTAAGATGGGATGATAAAATATGGGTACTGCAGTGGCATACCTAGGGTAGTTGACACCCGGGGCCGGTCATTTTTTAACACCCCCCCCCCCCCCCCAAATCCAGTACTAGGCATGCCGAGAATACAAAACATTCAGGACCTATACAGCAATTCTACCATACCATAAGCAGTCATTTCTACGAGTCACACAAGGAAAAGGAAAGCATCTTAAACACTACAGTGAGCACTAGAACATCAATTCACCTATTGTAAAATGAAACCAGACAGAATAGTACAGATCGTAGATCCTGCACAGTCAATGCCAACTGAAAGCCATGTCTTTTTCACAAACACAGATACACCCTAATCCACTATAGAATAAGTAATCATAAACTTTCTATTTAGACAAAAATTAAACTGAACTCCCAAGATGCCAGATTCTGCATACAATGTAACATCACAGAAACAGAAACTGTCCCCTACTACTGTGCAAAATATAAAGACAGCAGATGTAAATTTGAAAAAAACTAACAAGTACCAATCACCACTTTACAAATTAACAAATAGAAATAAAACAAATATAGAAAGTAAAATAATACCAATATGGACTAATACATTTAGCTTTCAGAGGCCAAAACCTCCGTCCTCGGGTCAGTACAGTATAGTGCTGTTACAGTATCCTATCCTGACCTGAGGAAGGGGGTTTTGTTCTCCGAAAGTTAGTCAAAATGTATTAAAATTAGTCCAATAAAAAGATTACCTTATTTACATGTTCTGTTATAAACATTTAACATATCTACAATACTTTATCCTAAAGCAAAAAAAATAAAAAAATATATTTTATTTACAGTTTGTTGTCTCTGGTTTCTGCTTTCCTCATCTTCTTTTCACCGTCTTCCTTCCATCCAGCATCTGTCTTCACTCTCTCTCTCTCTCTCTCTGCCATCCAGTGTCAGCCCTCTCTGCCGTCCCTTCCATCCACTGCCTGCCCTTTCTCTCTGCCCCTTCAATCCACCATTTGCCCTCCCTCTCCCATCCATCCAGGGTCTGGCCTCCCTCTCGCTCCCCCTTCCATCTAAGATCTGTCCCCTCTCTCTCTCTGCCCCTTTTTTCAGCCCCCAGTTCCAGCCCCCTTCTCCCCTCTGAACACCCCCACCCGTCCCTTTCTCCCCTCCCTTTTCCTGTCTGAGACCCCCACCACAGTCCCCTTCTCCCCTCCCCTGTCTGAGACCCCCACCACAGTCCCCTTCTCTCCTCTGAACACCCCCAACCCAGTCCCCTTCTCCCCTCTGAGATCCCCACCCCAGTCCCCTTCTCCCCTGTCTGAGATCCCCACCCCAGTCCCCTTCTCCCCTCCCCTTTTCCCCTCTGAACACCCCACCCCAGTCCCCTTCTCCCCTGTCTGAGATCCCCACCCCAGTCCCCTTCTCCTCTCCCCCTCCCCTGTCTGAGATCCCCACCCCAGTCCCCTTCTCCCCTCCCCTTCCCCCGTCTGAGACCCCCACCCCAGTCCCCTTCTCCCCTCCCCTTTTCCCCTCTGAACACCCCCACCCCAGTCCCCTTCTCCCCTCCCCTTCTCCCCTCTGAGATCCCCACCCCAGTCCCCTTCTCCCCTCCCCTGTCTGAGACCCCCACCCCAGTCCCCTTCTCCCCTCTGAACACCCCCACCCGAGTCCCTTTCGCCCCTCTCCTTCCCCACCGGCTAAGCAGCGTTGCAGGCAGCGCCTCGTGCCCTGCTTGTAAAAAAAAAAATCAAATCTCCTTCCTTCTCCTCGTCTTGACGTCTTGACGTCGACTCGGGCCTTCCAATCAAATTGATTGGAAGGCCCGAGTCGACGTCAAGACAAGGAGGAGAAGGAAGGAGGAGATTTGATTTTTTTTTTTACAAGCAGGGCACGAGGCGCTGCCTGCAACGCTGCTTCGCCGGTTTTATTTTTTAATGTGCGGCGCAGCGGGAACGGCCATGGGAGGTGGCGGGAGCGGAGCACCCCCCACCCACTGGCACCCGGGGCGAACCGCCCCCACCGCCCCCCCCCTTGGTACGCCACTGGGGTACTGAACTAGTGAATAAGGTTTAGGAGTTAAAAGCAGCATCAAGAAGGTTGGCTTTTAGCCTAGATTTGAAGACGGCAAGAGATGGAGCTTGATGTACTGGATCAGGAAGTCTATTCCAGGCATATGATGCAGCAAGATATAAGGAACAGTCTGGAGTTAGCGGTGGAGGAGAAGGGTGCAGATAAGAGAGATTTACCCAATGAACGGTGTTCCCGGGGAGGAGTGTAGGGAGATATAAGATTGGAGAGGTACTGAGGAGCTGCAGAGTGAATGCACTTGTAAGTCAATAAGAGGAGTTTGAACTGTATACAGAAATGGATAGGGAGCCAGTGAAGTGACGAGGAGAGGGCTAATGTGAGCATAGCAACACTGGTGGAATATAAGTAGTGCAGCAGAATTTTGAACAGATTGAAGAGGGGAGAGATGGCTGAGTGGGAGACCTGTGAGATGCAAGTTGCAATAGTCTAAGCAAAACTTTGATTGTTTTAATTTGTTTATCCCTATCTTACATGCACATGGCATTGCTTTTAAACCCAAAGGCAGATCCTAATGGTGGTTAAACAATTAGGTATAAACTGTTGTTTCTGACTTTAGTTGTTTTGGATTGCTTTAGGTCCTACTGATCTGTACATCTGCTGTCTAGAACTTTGGAAGATGGAAATGAGGGAATAAAAATTAAGTTTTGGATGTACTCTGTAGAAGTTGTTTACTTTTGCAATATGTGTACGTAATAATCAGGGCCGGTCTTAGGGTCTCTGGCGCCCCCCTGCAGACTATGTTGGCGCCCCCCCCCCCCCCCAGCATCTCCTTTCTCTCTTCTCCCACCCTGCCCCTGTCCAGCGATTCTCCTTCGCCCCATCCCCCTCCCATTTATGGCCACCTGCCCGCCCTCTTCTCCCCCAACATCCCCCTTTTTCTTCTTGCCACCCTGCGTGGTTTAAGTCTTTTTTAATTTACCTCCGTCCCAGCGGCCGCGTCATTTCAAAGCCCTACCTGTCTCTAGGCTTCCCTCCCTCGTGAGTTTGTTCCCTCAGAGTCCCGCCCTTGAGGAAATGACATCAGAAGGCGGGACTCTGTGGAACGAACTCACAAAGGGAGGGAAGGCTAGAGACGGGCAGGGCTTTCAAATGACGCAGCTGCTGGGACTGAGGTAAATTAAAGATTTAAACCCCCAATGGTGGTGCAGTATGGCGCCGCAGGGGCGCCTTGAAGGCAGGCACCCCCCTGCGGTGCTTACCCCGCTTACTGGGTTTGACCGGCCATGGTGATAATGTTTGAACAACTGTCTATACTTATGGCTATGATTTCTGAACATTCTGCATCATTACAGGACAGACTTTTAAATGCCCAGTTGGGTATATATGCTAATCTCAAATTTGTTAAATGTCTCAGACATATCCATCTACTTGTTCCCATGAGGTTACTGAATTCTATTATTCTGTCTCACTGTATTTTCAAATCTAAGGACCCTATTTACTAAGCTGCGCAGTACGCGTGCAAACTTTTTAGCGTATGCTAAAAATTAACATGTGCTAATGCTAATTAGCACTAACCACTCCTCCACTGACATAGATAATGATAAAATGAATTATAAATTTTCCTCTCTATGGAACATATTGACATAAAGCTATGAAACACTGTGAGATTGCCAAATATTCTGTTATGCTGCTGCGGGTAGCAAACAAGACAACTTCTTTATAAGCTAAAGGCACAGGAGGCAAGTCTCAACTGGAATGAGAGGGAATAAGATGAAGTTAAAAGGAGATAGACTCATGAGTAAAGGGAAAAAGTGGTGGATGTATGGAACAGCCTCACGGTGGAGGTGGTGAAAATAAAGACTCTATCTGAATGCAAGGGACAAGCACATAGGATCTCTAAGGGCAAGGAAGAGATAGTAGCTGGTATGGAAGGGCAAACTGGATAAGCAATATGGCAGCAAGAGCTAAGACATCCATAGGTATATAATATATAGCGCTGATTTTTAACGCAAGCTAAAACACTAGTGCAGCTTTGTAAAAAAAAACCCTTAATTAAGACCTAGTGGAAAACATGAGTACATCTATAAATGAAGCAAAAATGGAGATCAAAGAAGACTAAAGCAAAGTGGAAAAATGATTAATAGAGCCCCAATGTATGTTACTCATAGGATAGAAAATGAAGAGACGTACTCTTTCACAACACTCCAGTGCTAATTTTCTATTAGTTGCAGAGACCTTGCTAAAAGCGTGTGTGTATCGTGTTACCATAATATAGCGAAAGAATGAAAGCTAAGCATGAGCTAACAAGAAAATACCCTTTATGTTTTACAATAGGAGATGAAGCTATGCAGCAGCCTAAAATGTTTACCATGCTTATGTGATGATATTTTAGAGCTGGATTCATTAATCATTCAGGTCCATTTGATCCTTGAAAGCTCAACATGATTTTGCCTCTCAACAGCCACTGGAAAATCATGTAAATTCTTAAATTTTTAATCTAATGTATGTATTTATGCTATATTATGATGATTGTAGACCAGGGATGGCCATGAATTTTTAACAATGGACCACATAAACAGAATTTATTTGTGTACAGGCCACATCAGTTACTTAGCCTTTTATATCATGATTCATACTCATCAAAACATGTGAATCTCTTCTGAAATTGTGACCATATCTACTAATTAGGTCTGCAAGTCTTCAAAATCAAGAGTACTAAATAACCGAGGGACCCTTTTACTAAAGCTTAGTGCATGCTAAATGCTGCATGTCCTATTTTATACAAATGGGTCACATGGCACTTAGTGTGTGCTAATGTCTATTAGTGTGCATTAATCTTTAGTAAAGGGTTGGCTACCACTGATACACCCATCCCCTGACACAAAAGCTTGCCCACAAATTGCCTTGCCTACCACTCCAGCAGCTTACCCAAAGGTGATCCCTGATAGTCTAGTGGACTGAGAAGGGAGCAGTCATGGGGATCATTGAAGCCATTTTGAATCAAAGAGGCAGGCATTGCAGGAGCAAAGGGGAGAGGGTGCTCCCATCCCTGCCCACTTAAGTCTTACGGTATTGGAGAGGACAAGGATCCAGGGGGTAAAGGAAGTTTGCCTTGTAATTTGTGGGGGGGAAGTTTTGAATTGGGGAGGGGTGTATTGGTGACAACCAATCAGTAGAGTTGGGAATGCTATTGAGGGATGCTGGATGCTATTAGGGAGTGGAAGATGGTATCAGAGGGTGGGGGTCATGAAATCAGATCAGGGGTATAAGAGGGATATGATTGTGGAGGCTGAAAACCTCCACCATTCAGGCTGTGGCCGTGCTACCAGACAGCTGGTAGCGGAACTGCACTTACCGCCTCTTTTTGAGGTGTCAGTAAGTACAATCAGGCTCTAGGCAGTTAAAATGGCTAGAAAATAAAGGATAGAGCACTGGTCATAGTGTATATCCACTGATCCCAATGAAATCCCCTATTAATTAAAATTAGGTACCAAGCAAGATAGGGTATGTATGTATCCAAAAAAACTCACCTGGATCAGTGTACTTAACTGAAACCAAATGCAAAGATTAAAAATATACAACAGCAACATCTATAATGAAAAAAAATATCTCACCTATAGCTGACCCAACTGAATTAGATCTCTAGAGAGAGAGA
This sequence comes from Microcaecilia unicolor, assembly GCF_901765095.1. Lineage (NCBI taxonomy): Eukaryota > Metazoa > Chordata > Amphibia > Gymnophiona > Siphonopidae > Microcaecilia > Microcaecilia unicolor. The sequence continues at coordinate 102,267,185 of NC_044033.1, forward strand.
GAGACGATCATTAAGGGGCCTATTTACTAAAGCAGTTATATTGTTTGAATAAACCAATTAATATTAACCAAATCATGTTGATATTTAGAGCTATCCAGGTAAAGTATAAGTGCATCCCTAGCATGCCTCTCTCCCTTCCTCTAACTGGTTAACACTTGACCATGCAATAAGTAGTCAGGAAAAAAGTTAACCAGTTTTCATGGCAGGAATTTTAATACAGTACAGTCTCGATTATCTAACCTTTGCTGATCTGACCATCTGGCATATCTGAAAGGGGGCCCCTGTGAGAAAGGGGTGGGGCTCTCACTCACTGTCTCTCACATACACTCTCTCTGACACACTCCCTGTCTATCACACTCTATCTCTCTGTCACACACACACACAGTCTCACACACACAATCTGTCTCTCACACACTCTCACACAAACACGCTGTCTCTGTCTGTCTGTCTCTCTCTCTCATTCTCTCTATGACACACATACACTCCATCTCTCTCACACACTCTCTCTCAAACATACACACTCTGAGGAAAACCTTGCTAGCACCCGTTTCATTTGTGTCAGAAACAGGCCTTTTTTACTAGTATAAAAATAAAATCAATGCAAATAAAAATACATAAGTATATTTGAAGGATATTTGACACAGTGTGTATACATAAAGATAATTCAATAAATAAAAAAATATAAAAAACACTTTGACTGGGCTATGTCAGCATTGTTGCACTGCTTTGCAAACAGGGGGTTAAGAAGCTAATTAATTACAAAAGTATCTCATGTAAATTCAACTTTTTAGATGAGTTTTGCCACTAATACAGAGCAAGGACAAGACTTCTGAAATCAATGCTTATACTTGTCATCGTTTTAAAATATTAAGCATCCCATTCAAATGTTACATTTGTATAAATTGTAACACATTAAGCCAATTGACATATTTTCAGGTTATTAGTGTTTATAATCAATTTATAAAGTTAAAGCAAGTTCAGATCTGATTGTACCATAGAAACAAGCAGAAAAGGATTTCTCTGTGCATGCAGAGGCCAAATTGACATCTGTTTACAATATTACAATGGTCAGATGTAAAATATTGTGGTTATGGCCAATTCTCATGAAAGCTCATAAGTTAGACCCAATGTTCCTACAGCTTCTTAAGGTAATTTGATTTAAAATATTTTCATTAATAACACTCTATAAATCACATTTGTTCCATTTTTGTTGTTCCAAACTACTTTTATTGACATGTGAGGGTCTAGGGATCTGTATGTTGAGCAGTTTATTCTCCATGGGGTCCTTTTACAAAGGCGCTGTAGAGTTTTTATTGCATGCTAATGATTAGAGTGTGCTAAACGCTAGAGATGCCCAAAGGAATATATGGGTATCGCTAGCATTTAGCGCACGCTTATTTTTAACGCTGACTAAAAATGCTAGTGCGCCTTTGTAAAAGGACCCACATAGCTGTAGCATTCTTCCTATGTGATGCTCAGTGTTTGAAAAAAGGTATACTCAAAGTAAGAAAACCAAGCTACCAACAAACTCCATGTTCCAAAGTGGTCCATTGAACCAATCCAGTTCTTTTAAACAGGGATGTGTATTAATGCACTATGTTCATTAGTGAGCCTTAAAACATTGTAGATGCTTGATTGATTTAACCTACAAGATAGCATGCATTAAGTCTACCGCTGGAACTCACTGCCCATCCATGTCCTCTCCCGTCACCACCTCACCATCTCTCCTTCTCCCTCCTCCTTCCTAGCTCTTAACCTTCAATACTTCCTTCCTACCATTAACCCATCCCCATTCCTCCTAAGCGCATCCTGTCTTCGTCGCCTTCGTTGCCCTACCTCCCCCACCCTCCTCCGCACTCTCTTGCTCCTTCACCTGCTATCCGCGGGAGACATCAATCCCAATCCAGGTCCCCCACACCTGACTTCGTCCTATCCATGCAAACGATTCCGAGATGTCTCCAATCTCATCTCTATTCCCCTCCTCCCCCCCCCTCTTCCCTCCCCATCTCATGTGCCCTGTGGAATGCCCAATCGGTCTGCAACAAACTTTCCTTCACCCATGATCTCTTCGTCTCCCGCTCCCTTCAAATGCTCGCCCTAACTGAAACCTGGCTCACCCCTGTTGACTCTGCCTCAGTCGCGGCCCTATGCCATGGAGGTGGCGTCGGGTTACTACTCTCGCCCTCCTGTAGTTTCCAACCCCTCATCCTACCACAGTCTCACTGCTTCTCATCCTTTGAAGTCCACTCCATCCGTCTATTCTACCCACTGCCACTCAGATTTGCAGTCATTTACCGCCCCCCTGATAAGTCCCCCTCTTCCTTCCTTACTGACTTCGATGCCTGGCTCTCCGTTTTTCTTGAACCCTCATCCCCGTCCCTCATTCTTGGAGACTTTAACATACACATTGACGACCCATCTGACTCTTACACTTCTCAGTTCCTCACTCTGACATCCTCCTTCAACCTCCAGCTGTGCTCCACCACCCCTACTCACCAAACTGGCCATTGTCTTGACCTCGTCCTCTCCTCTACCTGCTCACCCTCCAATTTCTACGCCTCAGCTCTTCATCTCTCTGATCATCACCTGATCACCTTCACACTTCATCACCCCCCTCAGCCCCGCCCAACACTAACCACTACTTCCAGGAATCTCCAGGTTATCGACCCTCCCACCTTATCCTCTAGTATTTCTAATCTCCTCCCCTCCATCATGTCCTCTGAGTCTGTCGACAAGGCTGTCTCCGCTTACAATACCACTCTCTCCTCTGCTCTGGACACACTCGTACCATCCACCCCCCATCCCACAAGGCATACTAATCCCCAGCCCTGATTGACCCCTTGCATTGGATACCATCGCTCCTGCGCCCGATCTGCTGAACATCTCTGGAGGAAATCTCGCACCCATACCGATTTCCTTCATTACAAATTCATGCTCTCCTCCTTCCAGTTCTCCCTATTCCTTGCCAAACAGGACTATTACACCCAATTGACTAATTCTCTCAGCTCCAACCCTCGTCGTCTCTTCGCCACTCTTAACTCCCTCCTCAAAGTGCCCTCCGCTCCCATCCCACCCCCCCCCCTCACTCTCTCCTCAATCACTGGCTGACTACTTCCGCAACAAGGTGCAGAAGATCAACCTTGAGTTCACTACCAAGCCACCTCCTCCTCTTCACCCTTCAACCCACTCCCTCAACCAACCAACCCAGGCCTCCTTCTCCTCTTTTCCTGATATCACTGAAGAGGAAACCGCCTATCTTCTTTCCTCCTTGAAATGCACCACTTGTTCCTCTGACCCCCATCCCCACAAACTTACTTAACACCATCTCTCCTACTGTCACCCCCCCATCTGTCATATCCTCAACCTCTCTCTCTCCACTGCAACTGTCCCTGACACCTTCAAGCATGCCGTAGTCACACCACTCCTCAAAAACCATCACTTGACCCTACCTGTCCCTCCAACTACGCCCCATCTCCCTCCTACCCTTCCTCTCCAAGATACTTGAACGCGCCATTCACAGCCGCTGCCTTGATTTTCTCTCCTCTCATGCCATCCTCGATCCGCTTTAATCCGGTTTTCACCCTCTACACTTGACAGAAACGGCACTTACTAAAGTCTGTAATGACCTGTTCCTTGCCAAATCCAAAGGTCACTACTCCATCCTCATCCTCCTCGACCTATCCGCCACTTTTGACACTGTCAACCATGAGTTACTTCTTGCCACACTGTCCTCATTTGGGTTCCAGGGCTCTGTTCTCTCCTGGTTCTCCTCTTATCTCTCCCACCGTACCTTCAGAGTACATTCTCATGGATCTTCCTCCACCCCCATCCCACTCTCTGTTGGAGTTCCCCAGGAATCTGTCCTTGGACCCCTTCTTTTTTCAATCTACACCTCTTCCTGGGCTCGCTGATCTCATCGCATGGTTTCCAATATCATCTTTATGCTGACGACACCCAGCTTTATCTATCCACACCAGACATCACTGCGGAAACCCAGGCCAAAGTATCGGCCTGCTTATCCAACATTGCTGCCTGGATGTCCAACCGCCACCTGAAACTGAACATGGCCAAGACCAAGCTTATTGTCTTTCCACCAAAACCCACTTCTCCTCTTCCTCCACTCTCTATCTCAGTCGATAACACCCTCATCCTCCCCGTCTCATCTGCCTGCAACCTCGGAGTCATCTTCGACTCCTCCCTCTCCTTCTCTGCGCATATCCAGCAGATAACCAAGACCTGTCGCTTCTTTCTCTTTAACATCAGCAAAATTCGCCCTTTCCTCTCTGAGCACAACACCCGAACTCTCGTCCACTCTCTCATTACCTCTCGCCTTGACTACTGCAACCTACTCCTCACTGGCCTCCCACTTAACCATCTATCCCCCCTTCAATCCGTGCAGAACTCTGCTGACCATCTTATATTCTGCCTGGACCAATATGCTCATATCACCTCTCTCCTCAAATCACTTCACTGGCTTCCGATCAGGTACCGCATACAGTTCAAGCTTCTCCTTCTAACCTACAAATGCACTCAGTCCACAGCCCCTCATTACCTCTCTACCCTCATCTCCCCTTACGTTCCCACCCGAAACCTCCGCTCACAGGACAAATCCCTCCTCTCAGTACCCTTCTCCACCACCACCAACTCCAGGCACCACCCTACGCTTGGAATAAACTTCCTGAGCCCATTCGCCAAGCCCCCTCCCTGCCCATCTTCAAATCTTTGCTCAAAGCCCACCTCTTCAATGTCGCCTTCGGCACCTAACCCTTATGCCTCTATTCAGGAAATCTAGACTGCCCCAATTTGACTGCCCTATTTGACTGAGTGTACACTTGTCCTTTAGATTGTAAGCTCCTTGAGCAGGGACTGTCCTTGTCTGTTAAACTGTACAGCGCTGCGTAACCCTAGTAGCGCTTTAGAAATGTTAAGTAGTAGTAGTAAGCTCTAACAAGCATTTTAAAAATGTTTATTAAAATGGCTGTTTAAAAACTAGCTAGAACAAAATTCCAACAAGTGGGGGGAAAGCCCAAATGAACTGATATAAGACCAAATATTTTTGCCCTGTGCTCAGCCCTACTTTTTAATCTCCTACTATTTATTTACTGAAGCCTCTGGAAAATTAAGCCATAGTATCTGCCACTTGGTTGAAGGAAAGCTTTACTCTACATCAGTGGTTCCCAAACCTGGTCCTCGATGCACCCCAGCCAGTCAGGTTTTCAGGATACCCACAATGAATACTTATGAGAGAGATTTGAATGCATTGCCTCCACCTCAAGCAAATCTATCTCATGGATATTCATTATGGGTATCCTGAAAACCTGACTGGCTGGGTGTCTCCAGGACCAGGTTTGGGAACCACCGCTCTACATAAGAGAAGACATGCCAAGAATTGAAAAATGTTCTGCTTCGTTTCATTGTTACAACAAATAGTATGTAGCTTTTGCAAAGAACTTGTGATGAAGAGCCTGGGTGATGCTTCTAAAATTGACATTTGGTAGTCTCTTCCCCAAGTGCACCCTATCCGCTCTTTGGCTCTTTGTGATGCCATTCCTGTAGAATTATGAGACAAAAGGTGGAATCCATGGTGAATTACCAAGGAATAAGAGGCAGGGGCAAGCGGATAGTCACCATATTTTGCCTCTCTCTGTAAGCAACCCCCAGTAACCCTCCCTACTGAGCAGTGTGAGTAAAGGAAGTTTGTCCTAACTTGGAGAATAGGATGTCTAAATCAAAGGTTGCTGTAGATGATGTTTGTAAGATGTGGGACTTGTGGCATCGGCTTGAAATTGGCAGCATAGAGGAAGCCCACACTGATACTAAGCTGGTCTCAGGAAAAATGAATAGTGGTGAATTTAACCAAAGGATCTGGTCCTAAAAATGATTGTCTATTAGTTTGGCGAACACTAATGGGACAAGTTTATAGGTGAGAAGTCTGAAAAAGCACCTATGTTAACCCTAATGTATAAAGACAACATAGGCACCTATCCTGCTTATTTTCGAAAGAGAAGGCCGGCAATCTTCCGACACAAATCGGGAGATGGCCGGCCATCTCTCAAGTCCGGTGAAATCGGCATAATCGAAAGCCGATTTTGGCCGGCCTCAACTGCAGTCCGTCGTGGAGCCGGACAAACTTCAAGGAGGCGTGACGGAGGCATACCGAAGGCGGGACAGGGGGCGTGGTTAACACATGGCTGCCATCAGCCGATAATGGAAAAAAGAAAAGCGGCCCTGATGAGCATTTGGCCGACTTTACTTGGTCCATTTATTTTCAGGACCAAGCTTCAAAAAAATGTCCAAACTGACCAGATGACCACCGAAAGGAATCAGGGATGACCTCCCCTTACTCCCCCAGTGGACACCAACCCCCTACCACCCTAAAAAAAAAATTGAAAACATTTTTTGCCAGCCTCTATGCCAACCTCAAATGTCATACCTAGCTCCCTGATAGCAGTATGCAGGTCCCTGGAGCAGTTTTAGTGGGTGCAGTGCAGGCCCATCCCCCCCCTACCTGTTACACTTGTGGTGGTAAGTGTTGAGTCCTCCAAACCCCCCCAAAACCCACTGTACCCACATGTAGGTGTCACCCTTCACCCCTTAAAGCTATGGTAGTGGTGTACAGTTGTGGGGAGTGGATTTTGGGGGGGTTTGGGAGGCTCAGCACCCAAGGTAAGGGAGCTATGCACCTGGGAGCAATTTTTGAAGGTTGCCCGGTTGGTGTCCTGGCATGTCAGGGGGACCAGTGCACTACAAATGCTGGCCCCTCCCATGACTAAATGATTTGGATTTGGCCGGGTTTGAGATGGCCGGCCTCGGTTTCCATTATCGGCAAAAACCGATGCCGGCCATCTCAAACCCGGCCATCTCTGACATTTGTCCAGCCCCAACCGTATTATCAAAACAAAAGATGGCCGGCCATCTTTTTCGATAATACGGTTCGGGACCACTCTTTGCGGCGCTGGCCATATAGATGGCCGCCCATATAGATGGCCGGTGCCGTTCGATTATGCCCCTCCACGTGGTTTATAAAAAATAGGCTTCCACAGCCAGCCCCAATAGCACACAAATGATAATGCACACACTATCCTGCTCTGAAAAAAAGTGTAAATTTATTTTTTGTTACATTTGTACCCTGCGCTTTCCCACTCATGGCAGGCTCAATGCAGCTTACATGGGGCAATGGAGGGTTAAGTAACTTGCCCAGAGTCACAAGGAGCTGCCTGTGTCTGAAGTGGGAATCAAACTCAATTCCTCAGGACCAAAGTCCACCACCCTAACTGCTAGGCCACGATACACATGAACACTTGTACCCATCTGATTTATAAGGTATGCACATATCTCTCAAGTGTGCCTCCATGCTGCCCAAACTGGAAACACCTATCCACTTTTTACTAACTAACTAACTAACTACTTAACATTTCTAGAGCGCTACTAGGGTTATGCAGCGCTGTACAGTTTTTATGCTTATATGAAGCCACACAATTTTATAAAAGCTCTTTTTTTAATCTACAACAGGTTTTATAAATGGAAAAACCATTTTAAAATTCTCTCCAACTTTGATCATTCCGTAATATAGCTATTCTGGTATATTGCTACAGGTAGTGGTACAGTGGGTGAAAAAAGGGGGATGTCACAACTGTCTACTTTAGGATCACTAATGAAGCTTATCTCCAATGTAAGGTTATAAGTTTCTGACAATCCAGCTATATATGACTCACCACTATTAAACAGGTTGCTACCACTGTACTTAAGTGAAATAGAATGTCTGCCCACCAGCTAAAATTCTTTACTGACATCCTGGATTTATTATGTCAGCAAGCATTTATGTTACTGAAGTATTTTTCCAACTTGATTTTTCTCTCTGTCTCATTCTTCTCTCCTCCCCTCCCCCAACTGCTTTAACTGAAACCTGTCAGTAAAATAGACACCATTTTTCACCTTCCCTAAGTCACTCTCTGCCTTGCCTTCCTGGGTGTCACTGTGAGTTGTTGTGAAGATAATGGTGAGGTGTGAAATGGACAGTTTTTATCCAGTCATTCATGCAACATGCAGCTTAAAAAATCATCCTTTCCAGGCTAAGTGGGGGCAAATGATCTGAAATGTTCTTCATTTTTCCAAACATAATTCAGAACAGCCCTGTTCTCCTGGACTGCTTCCTTATTATCTTCTGTTATTTCAACAACAAATCTGCCTTTCAGTAAGAATCTATTAGGCATAGTTAATTTTAAACTCAGGCTCTTCGGCTTAGGAGTCTTTGCAATAAAGTTCAAAATTAAAAGTGTTTTAGCATATGGCTCTGTCAAATCTTTAAATACATATTAAAACAAGACTTCATTTTTCATTTATTCAAATTTGATATTCTGTCTGTTACTGGAGGCATGAAAGCAGGTTATAAAATCATCTGACATTGTGAATTTCTCGAGGCAACATAGAGGGGCATAATCGAACGAGGACGACCATCTCTAAAAGCGTCTATCTCTAAGGACATTCCAGAGAAGGGGTGGGGAAACCCGTATTTTGAAACAAGATGGACATCCATCTTTCATTTCGATAATACGGTCGGGGACACCCAAATCTGGTTTTTTTTTCATGTATGGTGTACAGCGCTGCATATGCCTTGTAGTGCTATAGAAGTGTTAAGTAGTAGTAGTAGTAGTAAATGTTGAGATGGTCGACCTTACAGATGGCCGTCCACGGTTTTCGGCTATAATGGAAACCGAGGACGCCCATTTCAAAAATGACCAAATCCAAGCCCTTTGGTCATGGGAGGAGCCTGCATTCGTAGTGTACTGGTCCTCCTCACATGCCAGGACACCAACTGGGCACCCTAGGGGGCACAGCAGTGGCCTTCACAAATTGCTCCCAGGTGCATAGCTCCCTTACCTTGAGTGCTGAGTTCCCCCAACCCCCCCCCCCCTAAAACCCACTACCCACAACTGTACACCACTACCATAGCCCTTAGGGAAGAAGGGGGGCACCTAGATGTGGGTACAGTGGGTTTCGGGTGGGTTTTGAAGGGCTCACATTTACCACCACAAGTGTAGCAGGTGGGGGGATGGGCCTGGGTCTGCCTGCCTGAAGTGTACTGAAGTGTACTGCACCCACTAAAAACTGCTCTAGGGACCTGCATACTGCTGTCATGGAGCTGGGTATGACATTTGAAGCTGGCATAGAGGCTGGAAAAAAATGTTTTTTAATTTTTTTTTTTTTTAGGATGGGAGGGGCTTGGTGACCACTGGGGGAGTATGGGGAGGTCATCCCCGATTCCCTCCGGTGGTCATCTGGTCAGTTTGGGCACCTTTTTGAAGCTTGGTCATGAAAAAAAAGGGACCAAGTAAAGTCGACCAAATGCTCGTGAGGGACGTCCTTCTTTTTTCATTATCGGCCGAGGACGCCTATCTCTTAATCATGCCCCTGTCCCGCCTTCGGTACACTGCCGACACGCCCCCGTGAACTTTGGTCGTCTCCGCGACAGAAAGCAGCTGAGGATGCAAAAAATTAGCTCTTGATTATGCCAATTTGGGCGACCTCAGGAGAAGGTCGGAAGATGGGCATCCTTCCCTTTTGAAAATAAGCTAGATAGTCTCAACAAAGGAAAATCATGCCAATTGAGTCTGATCGAAGTAGATTGGGTAGGATTATAAATAGGAGGAGCCATAGGTTCGTGATGTAATTATATAAAGAGAGCGCAGGCGCTGGCGTTGTTTGAACAGCGGCGCCATTTTGTGCAGACTCCTGAGGAGGATTAAACCTGTGTGAACTGCTGGTGAAAATGAAGGTACATTTCAGTATATAAAGTGTTAGAAGAGTATGATAAGGGTAATTGTGAAGAGATAGAGCTATCAAATTGCTATCCGTAGAAATCTGTCCAGTACTGTTCTTGTACTAAGTTCTGAAGCTAACATCGAAGCCCCTTAAAATTTACACTCCAGCCCATCCCTATCTATTCAGTCACGATCAGGGCATAGACTGTAGAAGTCTGCCCAGCTTCCATTTTGTTTCCAATTACCGGTGTCGCCACCCAATCTCTGCTAATATTCCATGGAACCATTCCATCTAAACAGGATTCCTTTGTGTTTATCCCACGCATGTTTGAATTCCATTACCGTTTTCATCTCCACCACCTCCCGTAGGAGGGCATTCCACATATCCACCACCCTCTCCGTGAAAAAATACTTCCTGACATTAGTCCTGAGTCTGCCTCCCTTCAACCTCAATTCATGTCCTCAAGTTCTACCGCCTTCCCATCTCCGGAAAAGGTTAGTTTGTGGATTAATACCTTTCAAATATTTGAACGTCTGTATCATATCACCCCTGTTTCTCCTTTCCTCCAAGGTATACATGTTCAGGTCAGCAAGTCTCTCCTCGTACGGTTTGCAGCACAAATCCCATACCATTTTCATAGCTTTTCTTTGCACCGCTTCCAGTGTTTTTACATCTTTAACAAGATACGGCCTCCAAAGCTGAACACAATACTCCAAGTGGGGCCTCACCAACAACTTGTAGAGGGGCATCAACACCTCCTTTCTTCTGCTGGTTATGCCCCTCTCTACGCAGCCTAGCATCCTTCTGGCCACAGCCGTTGCCTTGTCGCATTGTTTCTTCACCTTCAGATCCTCCGACACCAATACCCCAAGGTCTCTCTCCTGAGTCGAGCTTACTAATCTCTCTCCTCCTATCTGGTATCTCTCTTTCGGGTTTCTGCTAATTAGGTTGCTGCCTAATTTTGGGTTGCTTCTTATAAGATTATCACCTTAGTGGGGAAGGGTAATGACCTAAAGGGGTCACTAGAGGGACCTCCAGCAAAGGTCAGGCATATAAGGGTCGGGGAGGACCCATAGCTGTAGATTCCCTTTAAAGAAGGAAGCTCCTGGAGAAGGTACTAGACCCTTCCGGAACCAGGAGGAGGGTGATGAGCTATTAGCAACCCTATAAAGAGCACCTTCCAGGAGGAACTAGAAAGAAGGAAAGGAAACCTCCAGGAAGTGAGAAGGAAGGATGCCGAGTGACTCAGGAGCAGACTCCCAAGAGACGGACCAAAACGGGCTGAAAACCCCCGGGGATCTGACCCCAAAGAGAAGGTCCATAAAAAAGGAGAAGGAAGGATGCCAAAGAGAGAGAGGATCAAAGCAGGCTGGAAACCCTGGGGCCTGGTCCCCAAAGGAAAAGGATCCCTAAAGGCCAAAGAAGGTACTTACCTTGATATTGTAATAATGAAGCAAATAACTGTTGTAGAATCCAGTGTGAGGCAATATTGGAGGATGTGGATTAAGAACTGGACTAACAGCCAGGGATGGAGGACAGATCTGTAAACTGAGAGTGAAAATAAAAGTCCTGTCCAATGGGTGGTGGCTGTTCTAAACTGAGACTCAGGTCCCCCATAAAGTGGGGTCAATTGAAGACTGTTTGATAAACTGTTTGCTGAAAGAATTCCCTGCTTGCATGATTAAAGAATATTAAAGGAAGTATAATTTGCCTAAGAAGTTGATAATTTGCATATTTTGGTGAAACCTGCTATTACAAGGTTGTGTCCCCCAGAAAAGATGCCATGAGGGCATGCCACAAGCATACTGAGACTGCAATCTGTTTCTAAGTCAAAAGGAGGGGGGTCAGGAACAGGATGGCTGATAACTGAGGAGCAGTCACCCTGAATGGAAGGAGGACCCCTATATCTAACACTGAAGGTATGCACAGCTATAGTTACAAGCTGTACCTGATTTCATGAAACAATAAATACAGTTTACAAAAAAAAAAAAAACCCAAAGATTTTGTGATGCTTCTATGAACATTCTGAGTGAGTTCAGCAGCTTTGATTGAAGGGTAGAAGTCCCAGGTTGAATGAGGTCTCCGCAGAAGTTGTTTCAGGAGTGTTTCTACTGATCTGCACTAGAGGGAGGAGGCATTGCAAGTGCACCTTCAGTTGGAAAGTCTACACAAAGTACTCATTACACAGCAGACAAGTTTATGGGGAGATCCTTGATTGTCTGAAGTGGTCAGATTCCAAACCTAACCTCCAGTGCAGGAGGAGATCGACTTGAAGCCTGCTCCTGGCTGCCACAGGAAACTTGCACTGTGGAACATGAGCAAACAGACTAAAAGAGATAAGGTTCTCCTACTAAACGTTAGCTAAAAGGGGTCCTCCATTAAATCGGTGGCAGAGTCCTTGGTTTGGAGCCAAAAAAACTGCAGGCTGAGTTCCCCCGTGTGGTATACAAACTTCAGAGGTCCTAGAAAGTGTGGAACCTTCACAAGGGCTCTGTATAGTTAATCTAAAAAATTTAACAGTAGATATTTAAAATGATTTGACTAGGCAGGAGAGGTTCCTGATTGATTACATCGTGGTCAGTGGGAATAACCCAGATATTCAGTGGCACTTACCTGGATATTGCCACTAAATGTCCAGGTAGGCAGCTGTGGCTTCATTAGGGTACTGCCAGGGCAATTTGAAGATGAAGTGTGAGAGAAGCCAGGAGTTAACCAGTTAGCATAAATATTCAGACCACTAACAAGTCAATTCTCTGGATAAAGTTAGGACTATTATCCAGGTGCAGTTCCGAATATTGCCAATATTCAAATAAATCCTGGTGGCTGCATTTTACTTGGTGGCCCAGCACTGGATATCTGGTTATAAAAAGCCCATTTTAAACATACAGCCCACCATGGGCTGAATATTGACCCATCATACAAGAGCATTAAACTGAATGTAAAATTCCATTGAAAGCATAACAAAATAGAAAGAGCAAAACTACCAAATGTTAGTTTTTAAATGTAGCAAAGATGGATGGGGAAAGACAGCGATATGAAATCAAATGTCACAACTCTGGAGGTATAACACATTCCTTGCAAAATTTCAGACACCACCTTCATCATACGTGTTAAAAAAAGGATAACGAGCTGTAGAAACACAGCCACTGATAAATGGATCCTATTGTTTTCAGAGAAGTGGCAGAATGTAAACCATAGTCTTGTTTGTACAGCGCAAAAAAAGGAGGCCCATATGTGTTTAAGACAGTGACAAATTGTTTGCTAGGGAAACAAAACAGTGGAAATGATTCTCCATTTGCCAAGTCAGACTACACTGCTCATCTCAGTGTCTGGCTTCCTTGCCTATCACAGTTTCTCGGTATATAGTAGCTCTGCAGCAAATCAAGATAATAATTTGAAAACAAGACTTTTGAAAGCAGAATGGTTTCTAAGGGAAAATTACTTAGCTATGTGCATCACTGTAAGATATAATAAAGTAGAGAGGTTTTGCTGAGATTTGTGTTTTTCTGAGCAGCTTCATTAATAAATTGGTTAAACCAATAGAACCTAAATTGTTGCTCAAACTGAAAAAGAACATGATACTTTAAAACCTATTAAAACTGTTTTGTGTTCACAAAACATTGTGAAGTTAAGAGAAAAACATGGTGTATCTGAAACATCAGCAATTATTAAATCTATGAGCATATGCATCAGATTTATTTACTGTTAATATTTATTGACTTCAACCTCAGCTGAATCAGTTGCCCAATGCAGAATAATGAAATAAAATGTTATTATATTAAAATGGGGTCGAGTAAATTAGAACCTGAAAGGAAATTTGCATAAACCTTTTTTTTTTTTTTTTTTGTAAGGCACAGTACATTGAACTCTATGTTAAGCTCTCTTAAAATTGATCTCTGTTTTCTACAGTCTCCTGTTTCCTTCACATGTTAATAAGAAGACTTTCAAACTTAGGAATTTAAAACATTTTTAAGTGGTTGGAAGAACTCAATATTCTCTGTGGCATTAATACTGGATTCTAGCATCTAAACCAGGGTTGGACAACCTTTATACACAGATGGCTGCATGAATGTCAGTAACATTACATAATATCAGAGCCAGAAATGCACAGATCTCAATAGACCTCCTGCGATAATTTTTTACTTATTTGTTAATTTAACTAAAAATGATGGAAACAAACTACTAAAGTAGCTATTCTGAAAATATTTGCAAAATATGGTATTTAAAATTGCCAAAACTCTGGTTAATTATATTTTCTGTGTATACTTCCCATGGTCTTGTGGGCTGCATAAAATTAAATGGCAGGTTGCCCACTCCTGATCTATACTATCGCACAATCAGATCCACATAATGTTACATCAAGCAAGTTGAAATTAGAGGAGATAGAGGAACGATAGCTTGCTGCAGGATAAGGAGCGTTGTGCAAAATATAGGGAAGTTGTGACCACATACTTTCAACATAACTTTAATTTGGAGCCGCCCCCCCCCCCCCCATAGGAATTGTGTGGAATGCACTAAGAGGGTCTTTTACTAAGCTGCGGTAGCGTTTTTAGCTCACAGTAGAAATCAGTTGGTGATAAACGCTGAGATGCTCATTATAATCCTATGGGCGTCTCAGCATTTACCACCAGCTGATTTCTACCTTGAGCTAAAAATGCTACCATGGCTTTTTTTTTTTGTTACATTTGTACCCTGCGCTTTCCCACTCATGGCAGGCTCAATGCGGCTTACATATTGTATACAGGTACTTATTTGTACCTGGGGCAATGGAGGGTTAAGTGACTTGCCCAGAGTCACAAGGAGCTGCCTGTGCCTGAAGTGGGAATTGAACTCAGTTCCTCAGGATCAGAGTCCACCACCCTAACCACTAGGCCACTCTAAAAGCTGCAAGAAATAACAAAGAGAAACCCTTCTCTCACAACATAGAATACAATACATCAATTAGAGGCCAAGCATAAGCTAACAGGATCTCCTTGAGAATTCTGGAAACTGCAAGCAGCCAGGCTGTCATTAGTTTACAAAATATTGACCTGAAATTCACGAATTCTAGGCTGCGGCAACATGCGCTCAATAACAAAGTGGGTAAGGTGTTGGCGCATAAACTATGCAAAAATATAAATTAATACAGGAGTATTTCAGATTAAGGATAAAGATGGCCTCTGCTTATCTCACTCCTCCTTGATTAGGGAACAATTCAGGAGTTTTTAATCAGACTCTATCAGAGGTATACCCAAATATCCGATGAAGCAATAAAGGAATATCTACTAAATAAAACAGTGGCTGATCTCCATAGGGTCAACCAGGCTGTAATGCATCATGGTACCAATGTGATTAAGCTGAATATAGCTCAGGATTTGAAATCCATTGGTGCTCCTCCTGCAGCTAAATGGTGAAATAAATTGCATCATATTTGTGAAATGGAGCATCTTACAGCAGAATGTAAGAAGAATTTAAATAAATGGGAGAAGGTATGGCGAGACTTCTACAAATAATAATAATAATAAAAGAGGGGCAAAATGGTGCCCTAGAGAAGGACATGTGCACCAGAACTCCCGATTCCTCTATGTAACATGCCTAAAATACGTAGGGATACATCCATTACCTCTTCAGTGGCAGTATCTGATGCTCCTGCCTCAACAATTCAAATGACTATGGAAACTTTTGTGGTGCCTCAGACATTGACCAGAGGTCCATTTGGAATATTGATGGAGTAGCGGTGCACTCCTGGCTCCTGGATAACAGCATTTTGCTGTCCCCCAATGATCGAGAACTGCTGGCAAACCCAACAAGCAAGCAAGAGAGTCATGTCAGGTTGAAGATGGTGCAGACTGATGACATCAATACCTGTGTCATGTTGAAGCTGGGTGTTGACGCTCTAGGACCCGAATTTATTGTTCAGAGTAAACTACCATCAGTGAATTATCCCAGTGAAATACGTACCATCCAGGCAGACACTATGACAAGGCTTTGGGGTCTGACCTGGAGAGGACCCTATCACCAGCTTCTTATCCACTGACTTTTTCTCCAGTAAGACTGCCATATTCACACTTGAAGAGATTTGGAAAGTTATAGTAGTTCTTGGACAAACTATTTCATCTTAATTAGTAACTAATACATGCAAAATTGAGTTTAGGGCATTGAATGGACAAACAAGAGTCTCAAACTGTGTTATTACAGAATTCAGTACAGAAATTAGAATCTGGTTTCAATCAAGTGGAAAAGTTGACTGTTTCTAAAGTCAAAGGAAATTCTAAACTTGAGACCAAATATAAGAATTTGGAAAACACGGTTTGTCAAAGAAATCTTCGTTTGATTAATTTCCCACGGATACCAGGAATCTCTGCACAAGATATGTTTAAATGGTGTATGATGGGAATACTTAATGTGCCAGCTCAATCTCTGCCACCTCTCCCCTATCTCAGAGGATAATTTGAATTTGGCAGCATTTTTGGAATCCTCTAAAGATGAGTCAGCTATATCATCCACCTTCTAGTGACTATGACTTTAGATTATGGTAAGGACAAACTTTACTTCAGACATAGAAAGTCCTCTTTTTGTGCTTTGAAGGTTAATGATTTCCTGATGTAGTAAAAGTCATACTGAAAAATCATAAGCAGTTCTTATTAATGTATCCCAAAGTATTGGCTGTGGGAGCATTATCTTTCCTGAAAATGCCTTGTAAATGTGTGATTAAATGTCAGAATGTGATTTATACATATTCTTTAAAACTTCACAATTAAAATTGTTTTTGAGTTACAAGATGGTACCCATAGGTCAGGGTACTCCTATTCAGCAAGAAAGAGCATGGACAGAGGGACAACCAATCACCCACTGAAACCTGTAACATGGACATGAAATTAAGGAAATGCCAGAGAAAATAAGTGGGCTTTAAGGAGACAACAGAAACTAGGGTACAAAATCTCAGCTGTCAGAGCAGAGGGTAAAGAATTCCAGAGAGAAGGGGCCAGACAAAAGAAAGAAGAATAGGAAGTAGTATCAAGGTGGACACACTGAAGGGGTGACACAGAGAGAGACAGTTAAATTGTATTCTCTCGCCTTATTTTAAGGAATAGATATATTGTCCGACTCTAGGTTCTATTTCTTCTGGAATTTTTAATGTTTTGATTTCATCATTGATCTGCTCTCTCTCTTGATAGGGTCTCTGTACAGAGGAGATTAGCATGCAGATAACCAGTGTATAGAACATCACTGTGAAGACTCAGAACTCTTGAACCAAATTTTCTTTAATGCAATTCAAACAAAGGGAAATAACACACTTAGATGTGCTGGACAAGAGTCTTTGTCTTGCAGAACTGGGAATCTGTTCTCTACCAGCTCACCCTGTATACCAGGGGAGCCAGGAGATCTCAGCACCAAGCTGAGAGAGTAGATGCTGTGAATACTTTTAAACTGATAAAAGCTTGGTTATTTTACAGTAGCTTGAAAGGAGAGTATTCAACAGGTACAGCAAATTCAGCTTACAGTTCTTAGAAAACCATGCTGCAGACACACTCTCAACCCCAATAGAAAGAGAAGGGGCAGGCTACTGCCCAGCATATGCAGGGACAAGGGCCAGCCAATAAAAAAAATCCTATAAGGCAATAGGACTACAATGACATCACTTTGTAGTACTAGCCTACTTAAAACGTACAGAGATCAAATTTGGCTATACCAGTGTCTCATATATGCATATAAATAACAAACAACCTGCTTGTTTGTTATTTATATGAATATGGGGGTAAAACACTCCCCGCCTGATATCAGTAGATACCACTATTTAAATTCTCAACTTATAAATATCACAAAGTCCATAAATAAATAAAGCTGGATCTTGAAGGTTGATAACTTCTTGCTTGTCAATGGTTCACCGTTGTTCTGGTGACTTCTGTCTTGCAGTTTTACAGGAACTGAAACGAGAGACTGACAACACAAACAACAAACAATATAAAAGAGAGAAAAATCTCTGGAGTGGACTATGGTCCACATTGTCCTCATCTCTTTGTGGTGTGGATCACTGGCTCAGTGATGGCTCTGCTGAATAAGTTCCTTGTCTTCCAGGGAAGTCTTGTGTAGAAGCTCCCAGGTGATACCAAGTTGTCACTGATGATCTGTAGTTCTGTATCTCTGATGGTACTTTGGTGGTAGATGTCTGCTTTTTCATCAGCTGGTTGATGAGATGAAGATGCAATGTTGGTGACAAGAATAGTCATCTCTGGACAGATCTCTGTGTCAGAGTCAGGATTTATGAGTTCAAAGGAGTTCTCTGTCACTAGAGATATGTGCTCAGGTTTTAGGATAAAGTCTGGTCCTGATAACCACGTGATTTCCACTAGATGAGATTCTGGCACTGCTCTGGTAGCACAATCTCCTGTATTTTGGTCAGTTGGCACACAATGCCACTATTCTGGTCATGTTGACCTCTGCTCATACTCAACTCTGTTACTAATGTACACATGAAATCTCCTGGTTTGATTATAGATGTAGCCCAGGACAACTTTACTGTCAGTGCAAAAATTGACTACATCTAGTTCAATGTCCATTTCATTTAGTATCATTTCTGCTATCTCTACTGCTAGACTTGCTCCACACAATTCTAAACATGGAATGGTATGATTGGGTTCAAGTGCTAACTTGGCTTTACCAAAGATGAGTCCCATGTGAGATAGCCCATTTGTGTTTGTAGCTTTCAAGTACGCCACTGCAGCTATGGTCTTTTCTGAAGCATCTGAGAAGATGCAGATTTCTTTGTGAGAGGCAGTACTGAGTGCTGCAGGGATATAAGTATATGGGATATGTAGTTGTTCAAGAGAACCTTTCCATTTCTCCCATTCTTGTCACATTTCTTGTGGTTGTGGAACATCCCACATCAGTACTTTGGGAAAGTTCTCTCAGTAGAGATCTTCCTTGAATGTTTTTGTTTTTCACTTGTTTTACCTTGATGTTTTGGAAGTTTTCTTGCATTGGGCTGTCAGTAGTCCCAGAAGAGCAAGCGGTAAGCCCGCGTTGGGCTTACCACCACTCTGTAAAAGGGCCCCTGAGTCCCCGAATTCTAAATATGGCGATAAATTTGCACATGCAATTTGACAGTGTGGCCAAATTACACACACAACATAATTGTTTAACAAGCCAAACAGTGCTGATAATTGCCCACTAACAAGCAATTATTGGCACTAATTGGCACTAATTAGAATTTATGTGTGCAACTTTCTAAGCATATTCTGTAAAATGGTGCATATAGATTCTAATGTGTGGATCTTAAAAGGAGGCATGGTCATGGGTGGGACATAGGTATTCCAGAAATTACACACACTTATAGAATATGCCTGATCTGCATCTAAGTTAGGCACAGGCATTTACTCCAGGTTTTAGTGGGTGTAAATGGTCACACCTACATTTTAGTCAGTCACAGGAATGGGTGCTACACATATTCTGTAAACCACGTCTAACTTAAGGCGAGGTTTATAGAATAGTGCTAAGTGTGCTCTTTTTCAGCGCCAATTTTTTTGGCGCTATTCCCCAGATTTTATATATGGCGCCTAAAATTCCATGTGGAAACCAAAGTGTTTTCTATATCAATCTGCATAAATTAATTGGTTAACTAGCTAATCAACACTAATTGGATGTTAACAAGCAATTATCAGCAGTAATTGGCATTAATTGAGATTTACGTGCATAACTCACTAAGTGTATTCTATAACATGCTGCGCTTAATTTCTAAGTCACATTGTTGAAAAGGAGGAATGGTCATGGGTGGGGCATGGGCATTTCTAAAATCTATGTGCATTATTATAGGATACACCTGATTAGTGCCTAATTTAGGCATCGGGATTTACGCCACGTCAAACATGGCGTAAATGGCCATGACTATATACTGGGTGGAAATTTAACCTATTCTATAAAATTTAGGTGTACCTTAGAAAATATGCCTAGGCATATTTTTTTTAACACATGGATTTCTCAGGCGTCATACATAGAATCTAGCCCTTTATGTAGAATCTGGTCCCAGGTGCCTAAAGTTAGGCATAACCGCTTACATCTGCTCTGTGAGCACCTAAATGCTGCAGTTAGGTACCTAATAGACAATATTTAATAAAGCATGCAACCAATAAGTTGGAATGTCCATGCCCCACCTATGCCCTTCCCATGTGAATGCCCCGTTTGCAGTTATGTGCTACAACAGTGGTTCCCAAGTCCAGTCCTGGAGTACCCCTTGCCCAGTGGCGTAGCAAGGGCGGGGTGGTGGGGGCGGTCTGCCCTGGGTGCACACCGCTGAAGGGGTGTCAGCTCCTCTGGTTCCCTGCTCCCTCTGCCCCGGAACAGGTTACTTCCTGTTCCGGGGCAAAGGGAGCAGGGAACCAGCGGAACCGACACCCCCCCCCCCCCCCAGCAGTGTGCACACGGCAGGCAAGAATGCACTCGGGGGGGGGCTTGGGTGATGCGCCGAGGAGGGGGGGTTGATGTGCCGAGGGGGGGTGTCATGCTGCACCTGGGGGGGGGGGTGCGCAGTGGCCCTCGCTACGCCACTGCCCTTGCCAGTCAGGTTTTCAGGATATCCACAATAAATATGCATGAACTTGATTTGCATGCACTGCATCCATTATATGTAAGTCTCTTTCATACATATTCATTGTGGATATCCTGAAAACCTGGCTGACAAGAGGTACTACAGGACCAGACTTGGGAAACACTGTGCAAGAACAGTGAGGCACCCAGTTAGAGAACAGTGCCTAAATGCACTTGGGTGCCAAACTGTCATATTTCCCCCATTTTGATGCTTAACTACCATTAGCTTCTGTTTAAGTGCCAAATGTTTGACACCTCATTGGCGGTCAACTTTTGACACACTGTATAGAATTACCCAATACAGGTGTATGGTGCCTTATGCTCATTTTAGAAAATGTTAGTTAAAAAAAAAATATATATATATATATAAAATATATATATATATATATATATATATATATATATAGAACTGTTCTGCTGAACTTCAGTGTTCAGGGTAGAATGGGGCAAGCACATACTCCTAGAACTTGGCATTGCTTTGTATAAATCTGTTTTTCTTGCAGAGAGCACTTTACTAATCCCTGCTTTACCACCCAATGGGAATTTTCCACTCCATCTGGAATTTTTAAGCCCCTCCCTGATTTATTATCTGTCAAAATCTGCATCGCATCCCTGGCACACGTGAACTTATTGCACAGGCTGCTACAGAGATCATGTTTATCTTTTCAGTATTATATTCTCCAACTTAAATAAAACAGTGAAATGAAAAATAATCAGGCAGAAAAAATTGTAGAGAAGCAGATCTGGGCTCTCATATTGCCAGCAACAGTCAGCACTATTGCATGTCACTTTTGCCTCTTCAATATAATTCCTTGACATCTTGTTTTAATGCTAAAGGCCTCCGGCACTAAAATGCTGAGGTTGGTGTAACACAGGGCAAATAAGTGGTAGTGCTGGTAGGTGTTTCATTAGTCTGATGGTATAGTATAAATCTTTTTTTTTTATTTTCCTTTTTTGGTTACCTTTTCTGAAAACGGACACGAAGCCCAATTTTACATAGGAGGTCTAGATCAGACAATTTCTGGAGTATTTTATGAAAGATTCACTGAACACTGGGATTTTTGTAGAATATATATAAGGACCTGCAGGAGTACATATGGATATAGTAGAACAGAAAGAAAAGCAGACCTTATGAAGAAAAGCAGTCTTTATTGGTTTATCAATATTCCCAGGATTCACATACAAGTGCCCGACATGGCCATGTTTCGCCAACAAACGACTGCATCAGGGGCAAAGAAAACCAGCTGGTGTAAATCCTTGAACTTGCTTTGGTGCCTCGATAGACAGAAATAATTTAGATGGCAACAGGAGGTCAAGCTAGGTATAGAGGGAGGCAAGGCAAAGTGGCTTTTCCACACATGTCCACCACCACATCACACACCCCTCCTCCCAACCCCTTTTTTTAAAGTTAGCAATATAAGATACTATCCAGCTTATAATCGAAAGAGAAAAACGCCTATATTGCGACTCAAATCGGGAGATGGGCGTCTTTCTCCCATGGGCGCCCAAATTGGTATAATCGAAAGCCGATTTTGGGCATTTCCAACTGCAATCCGTCGCAGAAACGGATAAAGTTGATGGGGGAGTGTTGGAGGCGTGGTGAAGGCGGAACTGGGGTGTGGGTATCGGCCGAGGAGAGATGGGTGTCTTTAGCTGATAATCAAAAAAAAAGGCATTTTTACCGCAATTTTGGGTCACTTTTTTGGACCCTTTTTTTCATGAACAGGTCCCAAAAAAGTGCCCCAACTGACCAGATGACCACTGGAGAGAATCAGGGATGACCTCCCCGGACTCCCCCAGTGGTCACTAACCCCCTCCCACCAAAAAAAAAAACACTTTACAAACTTTTTTTCCAACCTCTATGCCAGCCTCAAATGCCATACCCACCTCTATGACAGCAGAATGTGTTCTATCCTGTGACAGCCTTTCCCTGGTTCTGATGTGGCTCTCGGGTGAGTGTGACACCTTTTCTGTTATGCGCACTGCAGAGTCACATCAGCAATGCATTGTGGTGGGTGTAGGGTATTGGGCTCCGTGATTCCACTAGCTTGTGGCAAATGCTCACGATGTTGGTAGTTGGTAGGCTCTACTCCCATGGTGCTTTCCCCCCTGCTTACTGGGTCAGAGTGTGCCCTGTTTTGTTTCCGGTAGTCCATGAGGTAGTGGTCATTTTTGTAAGACAGTTTTAGATCCCTTTCATGTGTTAGCCACGTTACAGAACTTAGTTTTTCCCTTGAATGTGGCTGAAAGAGGGCATTGAACAGCATTCTGCCAGCTCTGACCTACTGCTCATCTCAGTACCAGGGAGACTCGTTCCCAGTGGGGCACAACCTCTGATCTGCAGTTAACTGTGAGTAAGCATGCTTATTCCAATAAAGGACGTTTTCGGAGAGATTAGTCTTCAGGTGTCAACTGCTGTGCCAATGTTATATAGCAGCAACAAGTCCTAGAGGCCTGCGTGTATGCAGGTCCCTGGAGCAGTTTTAGTGGGTACCGCAGTGCACTTCAGCCAGGCAGACCCAGGCCCATCCCCCCCCCATCTGTAACACTTGTACTGGTAAATGGGAGGCCTCCAAAATCCACTCTACCCACATGTAGGTGCCCCCTTCACCCCTAACAGCTATGGTAGTGTTGTACATTTGTGGGTAGTGGGTTTTGGGGGAGGGGGGTTGGGGGTTCAGCACCCGTGGTAAGGGAGCTATACATGTGGGTGTATTGTCTGAAGTCCACCACACTGACCTCTAGGGTGCCCAGTTGGTGTCCTAGCATGTCAGGGGGGCGAGTGTACTACGAATCGTGGCCCCTCCCACAACCAAATGGCTCGGCTTAGGACGTTTTTGAGCTGGGCATTTTTAGTTTCCATTATCGCAAAAAAAAACAAACGCCCAGCTGAAAAACGTCCATTTTTTCAAAAATACGGTCTGTCCCGCCTCTTCACGTACCCATTTTCGGACATAGACGCCCATGGACATAGGCGTTCGCGTTCGATTATGTCCCTCTACGGCTTTCTATGCATAAAGAAATCATCTCCCTCCACCATTATAATTGATGGCAACATTCAACAAATTCTGTGTGGAGTGAAGTCTGGATTCTCTACAAGACTGGACAGAATCTCAAAATAAAACTCTAAGCCTCCATTTCTGAATCACAAACTCCATATTCCCCAACATTGGTGCTATCTCTCTTACAACTCACCACACAAAAACACATTCAAATTGTAATCATCACCTCAGGAACAGCACACGCTCCTTTCACTGACAGACACTTTGTTTCAAACAGGTGGGATTTGTTTGTGTGATGACTCTACAGGATGTGAAGACCACTACTCTTGAGCATTTTTATTTTGGGTGCCAAAGGTTTGCTTTTAAATAGGGCCAGGCACTTTGCAAAATAATGTAAAACCCTGCGAAAAAGACTTTCAAAACCTATATAGCAAACTTACCAGACCATAACAGCCCTAATTCACCTATGAAAAGACAATGCTACAATATTGCACTGGGCCCTAGATCACCAATATATCTACTACTGGGAACCTAGAACAAGCTGGACTGTTATAGATTTCTACACAGATACTGTATGCTAGTAAAATCCTTCACTTTAGTCACACATGCAGAACATGGAGAGACCATATTGTGATACAAAATAAAGGACCACAAAAACCATACAGTCAAAAACTGAAATTGAGACCCCACACACACACACACCTGTCCAAGAAAGCCAGACTCTACGCAGTACAATACTGGTAAAAGAGAAACAGAAATGCATTGTCTCCTGCACTCTGCAAAACACAAAAATAGAAAAAAAATGTACATTTCCCTAAGCAGCTGAGGAATACAGAGAGGCAAAGCCAAGCCACAACAAAAGTTCAGAAATTGAAAAAAGCAGCCAGAAGAGCCAACTAGTGGCTGAAAAGAATTTGAGAGGAAATCTTTTTGTTGTTATTCAAATCTGTTTATTGAAATTTTCAACATAAAAATACATAACATCAAACATATCACTAGTAGCATGGTAAATCCAGTGTATGTTTTAAGGACATAAACAAATCAAACACCCCTCCCCCTGAAAAAAAAAACAAAAAACCCCACAATAACACATTAAGGGTCACTCAGTGCTGCATTACAGTGTCAGAAATTATTATATGTCAGCAATTAAGTATCTGACTGCGTGCCGCTGGTGTCAGAGTGGTCCAAAAGATTTCCCATGTCTGGCAGTAACAGTGAGCAGGGACAGAGTCCATATTATCCAAAATACATCTCTCCATGGAAAACTGAACAATCATTAAGGATCTCCATTGACTCACCAAAGGAGGGTCCACCAATAGCCATTTTTGCAAGATGCATTTTGTCCCAAATAATACTGCACATTTCACAAAGGCTGAAGAACCCTTCTATAGGGGACGGCCCATGTCATGTTTAGCAAACAAGGATAATGGGCGAGGGGTCCAATGGGATTTCTACATTGTTGAGAGATGACCACCCAAGTGAGTCCAAAAAGCTTGAATAGTAAGGCAAGACCAAAATTGATGTCCCAATGTTGCCATTGGGTTGCTACATTTCAAATAGGCTGACAATGTTCCAAAGTGGGCGCTAAATTCAGGATGGGGTGAGATGTATATTCTCATAACCAGCTTGTACTGTTGTTCCCAGTGAAGAAAACCTTTGGTCAAAGTAGAAAGTACTCACAAGATATTGTGTAAGATTTCAGGGGTGACTTGCACTTGTAGATCCTCTGACCATTTCTGAGCCAATGCCATAAAGTCATAGGCTGGTATTAGGTCCAACAAGCATTTGTGATGAAAGCAGAAAGGGACTTGCTGCTGTGCTTCCAAACTGTAAGTTTCTGCTATTTGTTCATGCATGATCACTGTAAGTGATGCACTTGGTAGGGAGTGAATATATTGTTGTACCTGCAAATATGAAAAAATATCTAAAGTTCCTAAAGTGGTATTCAGTCTTCAAGGATGAAAAGGAGCATATGACACCATTATCATCTACCAAGTGGAACAGTTCATGAATGCCTCTTTGCTGCCAAACTCAAAAGTGAGCCGCTGACATGCCCAGTATAAAATTCCAGTTGCCATGCACTGATAAAAAGGGAGATACTTTCCATTCTCTCCCAAGCTATATACAAATCCATTGCCATGTGGTTTGCAATGGTAGGAAAATAGGATAATGATAGCAATACACTCAAGTGTCGAGACCAGGCATGTAATAAAAAACTGAAGTGAGGAAGAAACAAAGAAGTCTCAAGTGGGGTATATGAAAAATAGGATGTACCTCTATACCAGTCATTTAGGTGTCTCATGTTGCAAGCCAGAGAGAAAAGTCTCACTGACAAGAGTCCCAGTCTTCCACGATCTCTGGTCAAATAAGCCCTTGTTATTGTCATCCTGGCTCACTTTCCCCTCTATAAGTATGCATTCAAAATCTTAGTCAAAGCCCTGCCATGTGCAACAGAAAATAAAAATAGGAGCATTTGACAAATTTATAGCCATTGAGGTAGTAGCATCATGTTATACAGGGCCACCCTGCCCAACGTGGGTATGTGTCCTCCAGGTAGCAAGATATGTTTTCATTATAGAAAATCAAGGTTGAAAGTTAGAGGAGATGAGATCATTTATTCTTTTAGGTATGATAATTCCCAAATATGAGAATCTGCCCAAGTCAATGGGAATTGGCCAGTCCACAACTTGCGTACTGAATCTTGTAAAGGTAGCACTGTGGATTTGGTAAGATTAAGGTGAAAGCCCGAGTAGTATGAAAATTCTGCCACTGGGTTAAGTAAACTTTGCAAGGAATCTTGTGATTGTGTTAGGGTCAGCAGGGTGCAAAAGCGAGGACCTTTATTTCAAAAGTACCAATCTTCACCCCATGTATGTCACAGCTCCTTTGGATCGTATGCAATAAAGGCTCTAAATATAGTAAAAAGAGAAGAGGGGACAGAGGATACCCTTGTCTGGTACCTCGTTTGACTGGAAAACACAAGGATTTAGTGCCATTTACCAATATGGCTGCCAAATGGATTAGAATAAAGCACGCAAAGGGCTCAAAGGAACCAACTCTCCATGTCCATATACTGCAGCGTAGTAAATAAACATGGCCAATCCACCTGATCAAATTCCTTTTCTGCATCCAGGCTTACTGATATTGCTGGTGTACCAGTGCATTGGGCAATAGCAACCACAAGGAGACGTTTCCTGACATTAAGCACAGACTGACGACCCTGGACAAATCCCACCTGGGCATCATATTTTGGATGGTAAAATGAGAGTCAGCCAATTCTCCAGGATACGAACAAATAATTTAAGGTCAACATATATTTGGCTGTGACTGTTATCTGACCCCTGACGCAGGCATCTGCTGAAACACGGGCCATGCTGGGTTATTGAATAAAATTGCTTCCTATGTATTTGGCTCTACCTTGTGGCTCCCATACACTTCTTTTGCTTCACGATTTATTGTGTTGTTCTTTCCCCTCTGATTTGCTTAAGGCTGAGCAGGGCAGACTTATCCTTTAGGCACAATAAGCACAGTGCCTTGAAAATGTTTACATTTTTTTAAATCATAAAGAATAAAAATAAAGTAGAAGCTATTTATTTTCATGCCTTGACTTTCGGCCTTGAAAAATACATGCAATAAGTAGAATGCAAATACATAAAATACGAATCAAATACAAATCAAATATATATACACTTCAAATTAAAAGCAAGTCATATATTAAATGCCAACAAGGGAGGAGCCCACAAAGACAAATGTTCCTAGGACCCACAAAAATCATAATGCAGCCCTGAGACTGTGGCTTGGATTTTAATGGAGGTGGCTGAGGGTTTTTTTTCTAAGGTGAGTGGTAGGTTTTAAATGAAGACATTATGAAGGGCATTTAGAAAGGACAGTCAACTCAAAATGTGGACATCCATCCCACATGTGTTTTAGAACAGCCTGGACATGGTTGTAGCAGCAAAGGAACATCCATATTACAAAATGGCCACTTATATCTGTACGTGGAAGAATATCTTAATAGTTAAAACAGCCAACTAACTACCAGGTTGGTGAGCCACAAGTTTCTGGTTCAAGTCTTATTGCAGATTTTTGTAATTTTTGGTTCTTGTTTTTAAATTATTGTGATCACTCCAGGGACAGAAAAAATGCCTACTGTGACTTCCTTTATCTCCATTCAGTAAAGAACCGCTCAATCTGAGCACCTTTCTGTAACCTGGACGTGCTAAGTACCAGATCTAAATACGGTCATACATCTTTTTAAACTTGGACACCCCTTCTCATTCTGTAATTTGAGATGAACATCCATAGTTTGGGCCCTCCCCAGTCCCTTTCAAAACATGCACAGACCACACATCCCTTTCCATATGGACATACTACTACTACTACTACTACTTAACATTTCTAAAGCGCTACTAGGGTTACGCAGCGCTGTACAATTTAACATAAAAGGACAGTCCCTGCTCAAAGAGCTTACAATCTAAAGGACAAGTGAATAGTCAGTTCGATAGGGGCAGTCAAATTGGGGCAGTCTGGATATCCAGAAGGTAAGAGTTAGGTGCCGAAGGCAGCATTGAAGAGGTGGGCTTTAAGCAAAGATTTGAAGATGGGCAGGGAGGGGGCTTGATGTAAGGGCTCAGGAAGGTTGTTCCAGGCATAGGGTGAGGCGAGGCAGAATGGGCGGAGCCTGGAGTTGACAGTGGTGGAGAAGGGTACTGAGAGGAGGGATTTGTCCTGTGAACGGAGGTTTCGGGTGGGAACATAAGGGGAGATGAGGGTAGAGAGGTAGTGAGGGGCAGCAGACTGAGTACATTTGTAGGTAAGAAGGAGAAGCTTGAACTGAATGTGGTATCGGATTGGAAGCCAGTGAAGTGACCTGAGAAGAGGGGTGATATGAGTATATCGGTTCTGGCGGAATATAAGACGTGCAGCAGAGTTCTGAACAGATTGAAGGGGGGATAGATGGCTAAGTGGGAGTTCGGTGAGGAGCAAGTTACAGTAGTCAAGGCGAGAGGTAATGAGAGCGTGGACGAGAGTTCGGGTGGTGTGTTCAGAGAGGAAAGGGCGAATTTTGCTGATGTTGAAGAGGAAGAAGCGACAGGTCTTGGCTATCTGCTGGATGTGTGCCGAGAAGGAGAGGGAGGAGTCGAAGATGACTCCGATGTTGCGGGCAGATGAGACGGGGAGGATGAGGGTGTTATCAACTGAGATAGAGAGTGGAGGAAGAGGAGAAGTGGGTTTTGGTGGAAAGACGATGAGCTCAGTCTTGGACATGTTCAGTTTCAGGTGGCGGTTGGACATCCATGTAGCAATGTCGGTTAAGCAGGCCGATACCTTTGCCTTGGTCTCCGCGGTGATGTCTGGTGTGGAGAGATACAGCTGGGTGTCGTCCGCATAGAGATGATACTGGAAGCCATGAGATGAGATGAGGGAGCCCAGGGAAGAGGTGTAGATTGAGAAGAGAAGGGGTCCAAGGACAGATCCCTGGGGAACACCAACAGATAGCGGGATGGGGGTGGAGGAAGATCCATGAAAGTGAACTCTGAAGGTGCGGTGGGAGAGATAGGAGGAGAACCAGGAGAGGACAGAGCCCTGGAACCCGAATGAGGACAGTGTGGCAAGGAGTAAATCATGATTGACAGTGTCAAAAGCGGCGGATAGATCAAGGAGGATGAGGATGGAGTAGTGGCCTCTGGATTTGGCAAGGAACAGGTCATTACAGACTTTAGAGAGTTCTGTGACATACTGCTGTGACATACTGCAGTGTTAGACATTCATATCCTGCCTTTGTAAAATCGGGATCTGGACATCCATGCAATATGGACATCAGTTTTCAGAGGTCCAAAACAAGAATAAAGCTTCTAAAATAACCACCTATGTGATGTTACTTTTGTTTAATGATTATCAGGTTTTATTTTCTTTAATGATTTTTACGTATTACACTCTGTACTTTCTACGACTGAAAAAGTGGAATATAGGTACTGATTAAATTAAATAAAATTTAAAGCCAGCATTTCATTTGGCTTTGATGCCCAATGGGAAAAACAATAGGCCCCTTTTACAAAATGGTGGTATGCCCAATACAGGCTTATCGCTTGCTAAAAAGGAACTACTGCTGGGCTACCGCAGAAGCCCGGTGGTAGTTCCCACCCCAGCACGTCATCATATATTTATTTTTGTAGTACTGCTGTGTAACCTGCGGTAATCAGGCAGTGCCGAGTGCTGCCTGATTACTGTCGGGTTAGCGCAGGAGCCCTTACAGCCACCTCAATTGGTGGTGGTAAGGCCCCCCCATGAAATGGCCGTGCGGCAAGTGTTTTACTTGCCGCAGGGCCATTTCCTGCAGAAAAGAAAGACCTACCTTTTACCCAGCTGCAGTAAAAGGGGGCCTCAGCGTGCATAAAAACCACACCTGCAGAATGTGGCAACATTGTCATGATAGATTGATAGGTAGATGCTGTGTGGACAAAAAATTGGTAGGGCCATGGTCCCTGTGGCCCACCCCATTCTGCTGCCTATGATCTCCTTCCCCCACACACTTTTCTTCTCTCCTCACTGCCTGCCACTGCATGAAGTAACACAAAATCCTGCAAATGCACACTTACCAGCTTATAATCGAAAGTGATCGCCGGCCATCTTCCGACACAAATCGGGAGATGGCCGGCGATTTCTTAAAAGCGGCAAAATCAGTATAATCGAAAGCGGCATTTTTTACAGCATCACCGCTTTCCTGTCACTTCGCCGGCAAAAGTTCAAGGGGGCGTGTCAGTAGATTAGCGAAGGCGGGATATGGGTGGGCATGGGCGTGGATACCAGATGGCCAGCTTTCGCCGATAATGAAAAAAAAAGCGGCGTTAAGCAATACTTCGCCTGCTTTACTTGGTCCTTTTATTTTCACGACAAAGCCTCAAAAAGGTGCCCCAACTGACCAGATGACCACTGGAGGGAATGGGGGATGACCTCCCCATACTCCCCCAGTGGTCACCAACCCCTTTCCATACTAAAAAAATAAAACTAAAAAACTTTTTTGCCAGCCTGTATGCCTGCCTCAAATGCTGTACCCACCTCAATGACAGCAGAATGTGTTGTATCCTCCGACAGCCTTTCCCTGGTTGCGATGTGGCTCTCGGGTGAGTGTGACACCTCTTCTGTTAGGTGCCCTGCAGAGTCACATTAGCAATGCATTGTGGTGGGTGTAGGGTACTGGGCTCTACTCCCATGGTGCTTTTCCCCCCTGCTAACTGGGTCAGAGTGTGCCCTGTTTTGTTTCCTGTTGTAGTCCATGCGGTAGTGGCCATTTTTGTAAGCCAGTTTTAGTTCCCTTTCCTGTGTTACCCACGTTAGAGAACTTAGTTCTTACCTTGAATGGTGCTGAAAGAGGGCATTGTACACCATTGTGCCAGCTCTGACCTACTGCTAATCTTAGTACCAGGGGACTCTTTGCCAGTGGGGCACAACCTCTGATCTGCAGTTAACTGTGAGTAAACGTGGTTATTTCAAGAAAGGACTTTTTCAGAGAGATTAGTCTTCAGGTGTGAACTGGTGTGCCAAAGTTATACAGCAGCAATAAGTCCTAGAGGCTGTATGCAGGTCCCTGGAGCAATTTTAGTGGGTGCAGTACATTTGTGGGTAGTGGGTTTGGGGGGCTCAGCTCCCAAAGTAAGGGAGCTATGCACGTGGGAGCTTTTCTGAAGTCTACTGCAGTGACCTCTAGGGTGGCTGGTTGGTGTCCTGGCATGTCAGGGGGGCCAGTGCACTAAAAATGCTGGCTCCTCCCAAGGCCAAATGCCTTGAATTTGGCCGGAGTTTGAGATGGCCGACATCACTTTCCATTATCGCTGAAAAACAAACCCAGCCATCTCAAATCCGGCGAACTCCACGGCATTTGGCCGGGCTAAACTGTATTATTAAAAAAAAAGATGGCCGGCCATCTTTTTTGATAATACGGTTCCGGCCAGCTGTAGCCCCGCCGCCAACATAGATCGCCGGTGATCTATTTGGCCGGCGATGATCGATTATGCCCCTCTTAGAAACTTACCATACCATACCAGCGCCACGTCCAAGAATGTGAAATTTACCAGCTCTACCTATGATAAGTAAACACTACACTTCCAGTTGGGAAAAGAGGCCAAGCCAGACTGTTACAAATTTACACACAACCTGCATGTTAACAAAATCCCTCACCTCAGTTATACATGGAAAACACAAACTATCAACTATTAGAAAAATAAGAAACTGCAAATAAGCAACAAATATGCAGACATAAAATTAAATGGAAACCCAAAGAAATCCCAGATTCTGTTAATAGTGGAACACTGAAGAAAAACAGAAATGCATTTCCTCATATACAGAACAAAATATAAGTAATGCATGTATTCAAAGTTGATGTTTTTTGTTCTCTAAAAACTGAAAATAAATATTAAGTCTAATCATTTTATTGTACATTTGGTTTGGTCCTGGTCTATTTTAGCACTTCCTCTTGTTTTTGCTTTTCCAGGATCATTTCTATTTTCTATTTCTTCACTCCCCCGGTCTTTTTGCCTTCATTTTTCCCTGACATTGATATGTCTTTTTATGTTCTTCAACAACCCTTTCCTTCCCAATCATTCATCCCTCTCCATAGGGCTTTTTTCTTAGGAAAAAAGATGCCAGTACTCATATAGGTCCAACTGGAGTTGGGGTGATTATCCATGGCTCCGCCCCCACAGTAGCTTTACTCTTCTCGTCAGCCATGCAACATGTAAAAAGGTGTATTTGCAAAAATTACACCAGTTCTTAGAATACCAACATATCTCTTATTGAGAAAACAGAACAAACAGGATTTTCTGCACTGAAATTACATATCAGCAGGACACCTTATCTTAATCACACAGAACATGGATATTACACAGCCTTAATACCCCAAACGTAAAAGCACAATAAATACCACTTGCTCCTACTACCTGGCAAGGAGTGCAGTTGGGATTGAATTAATACAATAAAACACAAATCTACCTGATAGATCCAGGTCATTCAGGGACAGGTTAAGCCAGTCCTGGTTTTACGTTCATTGCATGCAGTGGAAGTAAAACCAGGACGGATCAGATTACCCTGATAATCTGGAGCTGTCTGGAACAGAGCTGCCAAGTTATCCAGTTCCAGGAGGGAGATTATAAGTCACTACTGGATTTCTGTTAACCCTATCCTGATGCATTATGGGATCTGCAACACTGATTTCAAAGACTATAAATCCTCTGCTGCTTTAGGATACAAATTCAAAACCAGGATTGGCCAAAAAGTGTCCCTCCTGGAACTGGGTAACTTGGCAGCTCTGCTGGTTCCCTTGTAAGCATTTCAGATTCAAACTTTAGGGGCAGCTTCAGCAGGAAGCAAGCAAATTGTTAAGGGCTACAGGGTCACCTAGTCCAAACATGACTAACAAAACCTTCCAGAGGCACAGCACGTATTTGTAGCCTATCCAGCAGAGACTGGTAAGTGCCACTTTATTAAAAAGAATCCCCTATATCATTTTAAGGAAATCTCATTTTAAGGAAATATACTAATGTGTACACAGAATAAAGGTGAAAGAGAATAGCTCTACATAGCAGGTGGCTGTACTTTAAGCCAAAGTGTATAGGCTCAAGACTGATTTTTTTTTTATAACTAGTAAAAAAAACCAAAAAGCACTGATAGATTTTGAGTGAGATATCTAATAAAAGGCAAAGAAAAAAAGGTGCCAGTACTCTGTACCAGTGCATTCCAGATGAAAAAAATACTCTGCCTCTCAACCTCCAGTCCCTGTCTTATGTCTTATTCCCCATGTCCACCTTTTTCACCTCCTTCGAAAACTTGTCCCCTTTCTTTGTATTTCAATCTTTTCATAGACCTCTACCTTTTCCCCATTTTCCCGATATCCGTTCCCTGCCTCTCCCCATCCATTTTCCCATCTCTTCTCTCATACCTTCTTCCCCACCATCCACCCACTGACCTTCACCTTCTCTTCCTCTAATATTCATTTATCTTGCCTTTCCTTCTTGTCCCAGTAGCCATTCTCCTGCTCCTCCACTTTCTGCTCCATATGTCCTTCATTCCCTAGTAGCAAACGCTTTCACCCACTACCTCCTGCCAGCATCTTCTCTGTTCTCCTAAAATTCCCTTCTCTCAGCTCAGTCTCCAACCCTAGTCTCAGCCCTGCTCCCCTAAATCAGCCCTGAACTCCAGCATCAGCTCTCAGTCCCCATCTCCCATCCTCACGTCAGACCCTTTCTGTTAAGACCTTACCGCCAGCATCAGACCCTTAGCCCCAGCATCTGCATTCTTTTCCCATCTCCAGCACCTACCAGTCAGTCTCTTTCTTCTAGCGCCCACATCAGATCCTTCTCCCAACCTATCATTTGTCAGTGTCAGCCTTCTTGTCTTTTTTCTCTGTCTCCACCCCAAATCTAGCATCTTTCTTCTCCCACCTCAAAATGGTCCAGCATTTTTCCTTACCTCCCCCTCCATCTAGCCCAGCATCTCATCCCCTCTTTCCACTTACTCACACTATGGTCTCCCTTCCACTCAAACTTGCCCTCATCCTGTGGTTCCTTTCTATTGCTACAGCTGTCAGCACTAACAAAAATAAAAGATAGATCTGCACAGAACCTCAAGAGAAACCTCATGGTCAAGCACTCAGCAAGGTTCTGCTGGTCCCACCCCTATGATGCATGTTTCCTACTACCATGAGGGATGAGAGTAGATTTAAGGGGAAGGATAGTCCACGGTGGAGATGGAGGGGCAAGCAGGAGTGATGCCGGAAGGGGAGAGAGGGAAGAGAAAGGGGAAGATGCTGGGACATGTAGATTTTAGATTTTATTATTTATAACCTGCCCTTATCCAGAGTGAGGTACAGAATATACTCATAAAACCCACATAAAAGAAAAAACTACAAGAAAAAATAATAATAAACCACTAACAACAAAAAAATTCCATAGTCAGAAAGTAAACAAAAAAAGTCCAAAATTATCAGCAAGCTATTTACACAACTGGAGCAAAAAAAGCCAGACACATCAAATGACACTTTAACTTGTGCTTAAATGTCAGCAAATGTTTTTCATGTTTCAGTCCACCTGGCAAACAATTCCATTCAAAGGATCCAGCAATGAAAAAGATCCTCTCCTTGTAACCTCCAAGCAAAATGAATTCATAGCAGGAACAATTAGATTTCCAGCAGTCATAGACCACAACTGTCTCGATGGAACATAGCACTTAATAACATTTCTCAAATATACAGCAGTATCATGGTATGGTACTTGATAACTCATCATTAACAACTTGAATTTCACCTTGAATACTACTGGCAGCCAGACCAATCACTTTAAATAATCTGAAATAAGGCTCTGAGAAAAAGGGCAGTGAGAGGAAGGTTCTCTGTTCTGTAGTGTTTGGAGGAGCAATGCCCCCTCAACTCCCCCAAACTATGCCCATCTCCAAATGCTAGAAATGATTGTGGGGTCCTTTTACTAAGGTGTGCTGAAAAATGGCCTGAGGTAGTGTAGACGCATGTTTTTGGTGTGCGTAGAATTACAACGCTATATTTAAAGCTGCTGCAAATAATACTTATGCTTCTTTTAAGCTCTTACAATGTATTCCTTTATTAATCAGGAATGAATCTTTATGTACTCAGACAGAGACAAGACGTGACAAGACAGAACATTCAATGTGTTTCTTTTGTAACTGATACACTGAGACATGCATATGAAAAATGGAATTGTTCTTAATTACTTCTTAGCTGGTCATTAGTTTAGTAATCTGATGCTTCCAATCCAAGCGCTTTGTTCTATTTGACATACTTCACAAACAGCAGGTCAGTTTCTGATTTCTTAGCTGCATTTCAAGTACCTGACAAACATTTGTATTACAATCTAGAGACAGATTTTCTGAATAAATTGAAAAATATCAAGCAATTACCACCAAGTACCCTTCTGGTCACGATGGATGTAGGATCACTATACAGCAACATTCCCCATGCGGATAGCATAGCTGCATGTGAGAAACTCCTAAAAACATCCACACTGGACCATCAATACTCACCAGAAACCATTACAAAATTAATCAAATTTATTTTAACTCACAACTATTTCCGCTTTAACAATGATATCTACTACAAATAATGGGCACTGCGATGGGCACCAGGACAGCACCCCAATATGCCAACCTCTTTATGGCTCAGCTGGAAGAGACATTTCCAAATACATACCAGACCAAACCCCTAAAATACTACCGGTACATCGATGACATGTTTATGATTTGGACTGAGGGGGAAGAAACTCTGAAACAATTTTACAATTCCTTCAATACATACCATCCTACAATCAGATTCAAAATTGACTACTCCCCAGAAAAAGTCAATTGTTTGGACACCACAGACTCAGTCAGTGATGGCTATATACAAACATCCATATACAAGAAACCCACAGACAAATGCAGCTACCTCCACAACTCCAGCTTCCGCCCTTCACATACAAAAAGATCCATTATTTACAGCCAAGCCACAAGATACCACCGTATCTGCTCTGACCCAGGGGACAGAGACAGACACCTTGGAATCCTCACTGCATCCTTTGAACAGAAAGGCTACAGCCCCAAAACAATCTCCAAGAATATTGCCTCCTCCCTCAAAACACCCAGGGAAAATCTGCTACAGTACAAAGAAAAAAAAAGCCACATACAAAATCCCCCTTATAGTGACATACAACTCAGAGCTGGAAAAATTAAGAAAAATCATAAAAGATCTACAGCCTCTACTCCAGGAGGATGAATTACTGAGAGAGATATTCCCATCCCCACCAGTGCTGGCCTTCCGACAGCCACCAATCTTAAAACACTCGCTAATTAGAAGTAAGCTCCCAACACAGACTCAAAAAGAAAAGAATGGCACACATCCTTGCAATATATCCAGCTGCAAACTATGCCAAAACATTTCACAGGACCCCAACCCCACGGTCATTCACAAAGGAAAAATATTCAACATTAAGGAATCTTTCACGTGCTCATCTTCCAATGTGGTATATATCATTCAGCGTAAAAAATGTAACGAAGGCTGCTACATTAGAGAAAACAAGTCAGATGCTAAAGAAGAGATTTAATTTACATAGACACCATATGAAAAATGCTAGTACCAATAAGGATGTCACCCCTGTGGGGCAGCACTTTACAAAACCAGAACACTGTACCAGTGATTTCATGGTAAGAATCCTGAAAGGGAACTTTTAAACAATACAGGAACGCAAGACCTTTGAAGTCAGAATGATTAAATATTTTGACACCCACCAGACAGGACTTAACAAAGATGTGGGTTTTCTAGCCCATTATAAACCATAAAATTGTACTGGTTTGTCACCCTCCTATCTCCATGCATATCTTCCTGTTCCTCATCCACCCAACTCTTCCTGTCTCTCACCTATCCACCCCCATCCTGTTAGACTGTCACTGAAATGCTTTGATGTTTCACTTACATATACTGTCATCTACCAACATTTGCTTATTTCCGATCTGACGAAGAAGGGCAACCTTCAAAAGCTAATCAAGAAATGTATTAAGTTATGTCCAATACAAAAGGTATCATCTTATTTTTTTCCATGTTTTATTTTGTTTTATTTCTATTGATTACCTTTAAAAGTGGACTAACACGGCTACCACACCTCTCTAATCTAAAGTACAAAAGAGGAGCAGATCATGTGAAAAACACAGTATTTATTTGCCACTTTCGACTCCCAGGTCTACACAAGGTCGCCCGACATGGCCATGTTTCACCAAATGGCTGCCTCAGGGGTGGATGAATATTGTAAGCATACTAGAGCCTGCAAAATGGTGGGAAATGTGGGATACAAATGTAACAAATAAATAAATAAAGGATAAACTATCCATGGAAGACAATACAATTTCTTTAATTAGCAACATCAGATATTGTTAAAGTTCATCTAGCTCAGTATAATGTTTATAACAGTGGCCAATCCAGAAAATTATGATTTTAGACAGACAGCTATTTGCATGACGACATGCTAACCATGTTCATATTTTTGTGCATATAAAAGGGGTGTGTTGGGGCCATGGTTTTTACATGTGTAGATGCAAAAGGAAAGTTGGGGATGACAGAATGATTCCCAGTGGTTACATAGATGAAAACACAAATTTTATTAAATAAGCACAAAGACAGGACCCAACACAGGACCATGTTTCAGTGTGTGAATCCGCCTGCCTCAGAAGTAACACACAATACATAAAAAGTATATAAAAATATCAATCATTAAATCATAAATACTAAATATAGACCATATGAACATATAAAATATGTCAATACTGATATAAATATAAATTAGAATATAAAAATGTAAATATAATACAATTATAAATGTAATAAATATAAAGGGGGTTGTTTATTAAAGCTTAGCTCGAGCTAAAGCAGGGCCCATAGGAATAAAATGGGCCCTGCTGCAGATAACTGGAGCTAAGCTTT
Source organism: Microcaecilia unicolor (assembly GCF_901765095.1). Taxonomy (NCBI): domain Eukaryota; kingdom Metazoa; phylum Chordata; class Amphibia; order Gymnophiona; family Siphonopidae; genus Microcaecilia; species Microcaecilia unicolor. The sequence goes on from NC_044033.1 coordinate 102,304,982, forward strand.
AGTAAACCAACCCCAAAATGTAGTAAACAACTGATGTAAAATAAACATCAAAAAGGTAAAACAAGATCAATACAGCCAACATAACACAAAGATGGAACAGAGAACAGAAAAATATTGTCATATTTAACTGTAGTTTTAAAATGTTTTCTAAACTAAAATCATCCACCATAGCAACAGATTAAACATGAGTTGCAAATAGATAGATAGATAGATAGATAGATAGATAGATAGATAGATAGATAGATAGATAGATAGATATAAAAGAGCAACAAATTATAGCAAAATGCTCAGTACTATGATATTGTGAGAAACTGATAATGAATGGTAATGGATCTGTAATTCAGGGCAGTAAACACAAGATCAATAAAAACAAATAAGTCTTGGGACATGGCTAACTGATGGTCAGATGATCAGAAGCAAATGCAGTGTTAGAGGCTATTAGCACCATACTAGTGCCCACATTTGCTACCACCCCATGATCAGAGTTCCCGAGCGCATGAAACAATATGCTCGCAGACTCTGACTGCAAGTAGCATGCAAATGCATGCTAAACAGGTATTTTATTATTCTTCCCCAATGATCAGTGAGCAGCGCACCAAACATTGGCACTCTGTCCACAGCAAACCCTACACCAGCTCGGAACTAGCGTTATGTTTTGAAGACCATTGAGGAGGAATGGTGAGCCCTGCCCAACATGCATTTTATGCTAACAGACCCCTCATTCCCACCAATAGAACCCCCCACACACATAAACCCCAACCTCTCACCTCAATCCAGCAGCACAGGTGCTGGAGGTCCAGTAGACCTCCAGTCTACCCGACCTCCCTCCCCCAACACAAGCTCATGGGGTGCTCGAGATCCGGTGGATCTCCAACCCCGTATCCCCCCTCACACCCTAAAATAAAAGCCCTGGTGGCCCAGTGGGTCACAAACACAAGCCCCCCAACCTGGTGGTATAGTGGCCCCCCTTCTCTGCCCCCTGTACCCTCCCTAATATGGTAATGTTGCTCTGGGCACAGCTGGGTGCTGCCATTTTCAAGGCGACGCTGGAAGAAGAGGGAGTATACTACTCCCTCCTCCACCACTCAGGTATGGGGGGGAGGGGATGCTAGACCACCAGGCTAGGGAGCTTGTGTTTGCATCCCACTGGACCACCAGGACTTTTATATTGGGGTGTGAGGGGGGATTAAGGGGCTGGAGATCCACCAGATCTCCACCCCCACCCCCGTGAACTTATTTGGGGGGGGGGGGAGACTGGAAGTCCACTGGACCTCCAGCCCCTGTGTTGCTGGCTTTGGGTGGGGGTGTGGGGATTCAGGGGGCACTAGGCCACCAGGGCCTTGCATTGCAGGGGGAGTCTGGGGACCCCACAGACCTCCAGCCTATATGTTTCACAGGTCTGAGCTTTTGAGAGCACAGACCTGTCAAACAAGTGTGCGAGGATTGTGCCTGAGAATCCTCCCACACTTTTACCCTATGATCAGAGATAAGGAGGTGTTGATGCCCCTCTACAAGTCATTGGTGAGGCTCCACTTGGAGTATTGTGTTCAGTTTTGGATGCCGTATCTTGCAAAAGATGTAAAAAGACAGGAAGTGGTGCAAAGAAAAACTACAAAAATGGTATGGGATTTGCGTTGCAAACTGTATGAGAGACTTGCCGACCTGATCATGTATACCTTGGAGAAAAGGAAAAACAGGGGTGACATGATACCGACGTTCAAATATTTGAAAGGTATTAATCCGCCAACAAAACTTTTCTGGAGACAGGAAGGTGGTAGAACTAGAGGACATGAATTGAGGTTGAAGGGGGGCAGATTCAGGAGTAATGTCAGAAAGTATTTTTTCACAGAAAGTGTGGGAAATACGTGGAGCGCCCTCCCGCGGGAGGTGGTGGAGATGAAAACGGTAATGGAATTCAAACATGCATGGTATAAACACAAAAGAATCTTGTTTAGAAGGAATGGATCTACGGAATATTAGCAGAGATTGGGTGGCGACGCCGGTAATTGGAAACAAAACAGGAGCTGGGCAGACTTCTACGGTCTATGCCCTGATCATGACTGAATAGATAGGGATGGGCTTGAGTGTAAATTTTAAGGGGCTTCGATGTTAGCTTCAGAACTTAGTACAAGAACAGTACTGGGCAGACTTCTACAGTCTGTGCCCTGAGAAAGGCAAGGACAAATCAAACTCAGGTATACATATAAAGTATCACATACCATGTAAAATGAGTTTATCTTGTTGGGCAGACTGGATGGACTGTACAGGTCTTTATCTGCCACCATATACTATGTTACTATAATAGCATGCTTAAATTTGCATGCTATTATCTCTGATCATAGGGGCATTAAAACCCAGTGCTGTTCCGGCGCTAATTTTAGAACACTGTTTGGAACAGCGCAGGGCTTTTGAACATCTGTCCATGAATCAATAGTAGCATAATACTTCCCCTTCCCCCTCCTTTCCTCTTCCCCTTCCCTTCTCCTCCCCCTCCCCTTTCTGCTCTCCCTTGCTTGTCTTTTTTTCTTCTTTTTCTTTCTTTCCTCTTCTTTTTTCTTCTTTTCTTCCTTTTTCCCTGGTTTATCTTCCTTTTTTGTTTTTTCTTTTCACTTTTTTTTCCCTTCTTTCATTTTTTCTTTATTCAGTAGTATTTGAGTTCCCTTCACATTCTGGAGCTTTGGTGCTTTGAATTACATGACAGGCACATCTGCTCATATTTTTTTTTTTTTTAACATATTTTCTGTTCTCATTTTATTGTTGGAAACACCAGAAGAGAAACAAAATGTCCTGCAGTGCAGAAAGCAGTCCAAAGAAGAGCTGAACACATGTCTAATATGATAAAAAGGCTTTATTTGTACCACTCTGTAAAATGTCCCAATGTGGCCACGTTTTGCCTCACAAAAATGTCCAAGTTACAATTTTTTAAACTCAGATTTGGGATGTTTTACATCTAAATCACAAGAGGGCATGTTGGAGGTATGTTTTGGGTTGAACTTGGGTGGGCTTAAAATCTGGATGTTTTTCCACAATAATTGAACAGGAAAAAAATGTCCAAGGCAAAAAAGAAGTCCATGTTTATCTAGACCTCTTTCAGTCACAACTAAGTCACAAAAAGTTGCCCTAACTGACCAGCTGACCACTGGATGGATTAAGGCATGAATCCCCCTTAATCTCTCAATGGTTACTGACACCTCCTCCAAAGATGTGACAGTGACAGTGGATGCCAGGCTCTATGACAGCTCCAGATATTATGGCCATTCCTAAGAAAGCAGCAAGCAAGTGGATGGAGTAGCCTAGTGGTCAGTGCACTGGACAGTAAAAAACAGATTCAATTCCCACTTTAACTTTTTAATTTCAGTACAAGTGCGTGAGCCCTTCTGGAACACAGAAATATCTCTTGTACCTATATATATAAGTGATCTGCAAGCCTGAGGGCTATTGTAGTGTTAGACTTTTAGGTACAATAGGTTTTCTCTGTTCCTGGAGAGCTCACAAGGGGTTTAGGTGGGATTTATACCTGGGTCCCTTTATTTAAAGCCCACTGCACTGACTATTAGGCTGACTGCACTGCTGGGATGTCTGTGTGGCCAATTTATTAGGAAGTTGCCAGACAGATGTCCCTATGGCTTGTTTTTCTATATTTATCCCTGGGACTTATTTTTTCGAAAATGGTACTTATAGATGGACGTTTTTATGTTTCAACGTTTTTATTGATGACTCAACAGCAATACAATAAATAGCACTCAAGGCCATAACAATAATGCAACCATTAAATGAACAACATGCAAGATTACATGAACAATAATCATCACATTTTACTTACTCCTATCTATCTCTCCCCTCCCAACCCCCCTACTCTTCTTCCCCCCCCCTTTTTAGGAAACCCCCTTCCCCCCACCCACCCCCAAATTCCAGGCAGCCCCCAGCTCTACAGTAGTGAAATTGGAATCATCTTTCAATAACCAAGTCCCTTAGCTAGCTTTACCGGGTCTAGGCTCAAGCAATTCAGAATGGAACTGCGGGTTCTAGGAGCTAGGGTATTAATGTATGACTCCTTTATTAGGTAAAATCTGCATTGTAATTTAATAGATGGACGTTTTTAACATAAAAACATCTAGCTGAAAGCCACAATCAAACTAGCAATTTAGACAGTTTTCTGGTTCAATTGTGACTGCAAGCTAGGTGTTTTCTTGAGAATCAATTCGGACTTAGACATCATATTGAAAATGCCCCTCCACATATTGACCCTTTGAGCTACTTTTGTCTTTGATAGTGCTTTTTGCTTTTCACCCTATGAACAGTAAATACCTCCAGATCAATACTTAAACAATGGCACCAGCCTTTTTTTTAAAAAATCCCAATATTCAGCACCGCTGTCCAGATTATGAATGGTGCTGAATATCCAGAAAGAGCAGTGACTGCCTCTACAGTTCAGATGATGGTGATATTCAGACCAGTATCTAGATAACTAACTAAGGGCCCTTTTACTAAGCTACATAAACGCCTATGCATGCCCAACATCTGTCAATTCTGAGTTACTGCCCGGCTACTGTGTGGCCCGGGCAGTAATTTCATTTTTGACGCGCGTCCCCTACGCGCATCAGAAAATGTTTTTATTTTGTGGCATGTGGGCAGTAATCATCATTTGAACGTGCATTGACTATTACCACCTGGTTAACATGTGAGACCTTACTGCTATGTCAATGGCTGAGGGTAAGGTCTCAGACCCGAAATGGAAACGCGCCGATTTTCATTTTGCTGCAGGTCCATTTTTGCCCCCCCCAAAGGCATGCTTTATAGGTGCACTGAAAAATGATTCTGCCCACAGCCAAAACAGGTGCCTACACTACCACAGGCCATTTTTCAGTGCACCTTAGTAAAAGGACCCCTAGAAAATATTTGCTGCCCTAATCTTATCCAGATACTTATCTGGATAATGGTCTGAATAGCACTTCCATCTGAATAAGCTGCCGCTCTGCCTTCCTTCCACCACTCACCACTCTGCCACTATTTGGTTAGTGCCAAGGTGTCCATAAATATAGTCAGCGGCACTACCTATATAGTGCCACTGTATATCCATGGATGTGACAGTGCCAGTATCTGTATAGTGGCTGCTGATATATACATACTTGGCTTTAAATATCAGGGCCCTCATTTGGGGGGATCCTCAATAAAGTTGTTTTAATTAAACAAAACCTTAGTTGGCCACTTGCCTTTTAGACAGTTGGGGGCTGATACTCAGCTGGTGGGAGGCAGCCCACAAGTGCCACAGTCAGTGCTGAAACCGGATATCCAATGCCAGGCCATTTCCAGTGATTGTAGACAAAAGTAGAGGCTGAACAAAGATGAATCCAACACTGGAGATGTTATCCTACAATCCTTTATTGATGCAAATATGAAGGGACCCGACATGGTCCGTGTTTCGGTGTATATGAATGCCTACATCAGGAGTCAAATTACTAACTCAGATCAAAAGAACTGATATTCAGTCCTGTATGTATAAGATCGTAGAGCTGTGATTAGGTGAAGCAGGCCAGAAACCAATCGCAAGTAGAACACCACTCGTAAGCTCTGTAGGGTCTGCTCAAATGAGCAGCTCTACAATCTTATACATACAGGACTGAATGGAGAGAAAGCAACAGATGGGAGCATTGACCATAAGGAAAGAATGACATCATGGGTGACAGGGAGGCGAGGGTCTGGAAGAGAAGGCTTGGTTCTGTCCCAACCTTTAAACATATGCTGAACTAGGAAACCACTGGCTCACACCCGCTGCTTTTGCAAACAAGGTAAATGCAAGCTCACCACATGCTGCACCACTGCTCCCTTCAAAAAACCTTGTGATTTGGCATACAGAACATATCACGCCAATCGGGCATCCAAGGTCTTGTTTCCAGATATACCAATGCCCTGTAAGAAGTCTGCGATGTTGCAATACTCAGACACTTAGGATTTCCACGTGGAAGATGTGACAGAGTGTTTCAGCATCTGCCAGACAGCACCATAAGCGAGTAGACATAGGGGTCCCCTCCAAGTCCACCCCTCAGGAAATAAAGACCAGAACTGTTGAAACTGTAAACGAGATAAGGAGTTAGCGCTCAGGATTCGAACCCCTGGCACATGATGAGCCCTAAAAGGGATGTTCAAGGTTAAAAATGTAAGTATAAACTCTCTGTTCAGGAAATTCACCTTCAAATAGTGGGCCACCTGCCTATTAACCACTTTCAACACTCACTGTCGCAACAGAAGAGGACATGCTTATCATGCAATTTGTCAGGCCAGAGCTCGCAGGCCTCTAGAATAGGAAAAAGCTAAAGTTCAAGGAAAGTGATATTCTTTGTCAACCCTGAAGCTGACCACTTGGGTGGTGTTTGCACACACATTACAAGCCTCTGCAGAAAACTCCAAACCCAACACCTCCCACTTCATCAGAAGATAATTCCAAGTCCATGTTGGAGATCTCAGTATCCTGCAAAGGCTGAATGCCATTAAAATTGCACAGAAAATGCACCCAGATATCCAAGTCCTTGTGGATGCCCGCAGCCAAATAGATGAAATAATGAGGGCTGGACACATTTGCAGTAGCCGCTAACAGCCACTAAATAAAAGCAGAACCCATGGGAATAACTCTACAAACAAACTTTAGATTGCCTATCAGTGACTAGATTATGATTATGATTATTATTATTGTTGTTGTTGTTGTTGTTGTTGTTGTTGTTGTTATACATAACAACACCTTTTTAGTAGATCAGACACACGATATCAAATCTAAGAGAACCAACAACTTATCCTGCGGTACCTTAGTCACCATAAGGACCGTGTCAATCTCTATTCCAAAAAAAGTCAACACAGTGCTGGTAAGTGTCCAGGGTGGTGTTGGTGTACTGCAACAGTAAGCCATATTGGGCTGGGTCTTTATTTTATTTATTTCTTTGATTGCATTTGTAACCGAAATTTTCCCATCTGGGTAGATTCAATATGGCTTACAGGTTGGTTTAAGTAAAATGGGTTACATAGTAGGATTCAAAAATGAGTTACAGGTTATTTAAAGAAAAACAGGTTGCCTGGTAAGGTTCCAGTGAGTAAGAGGTTTTTTAGGTAAGTTGGGCTACATAGTAAGGTTCAGGAGTGGATTGTAGGTTACCTAAGGAAAATCATGTTGCGTGATTGAAAGGACAGAGTATTGTCACATGCTTTGTGAATATTTAGTGGTGTAGGATCATTGTGTTGCACTGGGACTTGTTTGGTTAGATGGAGCCCATAATTATAAAGTGCTATTGGAATAGTTGATGAGCTATGAGGGCTTGTTGGGGAAGGATGATCTGTAAAAGTGGGCTTTCAGGTGTTTTCTGAATTGTAGATAGTTGTTCATGGATTGTAGGTAGGGTGTTCTAAATTTTGGTGCAGAAATAGGAGAAATCTGTTGTGTATGTGGTTCTGTATTTCAGTCCTTGATATTTGGGGAAGTGGAGGGTGAGATAGGACCTGACATTAGTGGTAGCATTGCGCAGTGGTAGATTATTAGGTCAGTCATGTATGCCGCTGAAAGGCCAAATTTTATTCTGTAAGTCAATGTACAAATCTTGAAGGATGTTCATGCTTTGATGGGAAGCCACTGTAATTTTTGAAGCAGTGGTTTCGCGCTTACAAAGCAATTTTAGCCATAAATGAATCTTGCGGCTGTGTTTTGTGCTGTCTGTAATTTCTTGTGCGCTATTGAGTCTACTCAGAATTCTGCCTTCGTTCTTTTCGCCCCTAACCTCTGGAACAACTTGCCTGCCAACATTAGATCTGAATACTCTTTACCCAAATTTAAGGCAAAATTGAAGTCCTTTTTTTCCAATAGGGTTTCATAACTATTTCTAGTTAGGTGCTGACTCTGTGAATTTGATCTGAGACACTCTATCCTACATTTTCCCCATCTCACTACCTCTCTTCCCCTTTTCTATGATTTTAGCATGTATGGTTGTCTCTTTCCTAGTTTTAATGGAGTTCCCTTTAAGTAATTTAATGTTTAATTTTGTATTGTATTTTTCATTGCTTTGGCCTTCTTTTAGATAAAGCGGTATATCAAATTTTCAATAAATATAAACATATAGGGGAAAATTCTGTAAATGGCACCTAAAAAAATTGGCACCAAAATAAAAAGCTTAAGCGGTATTTTATAAGCCTTGCCTAATGTTTGGTGCGGTTTATAGAATACACACTTAAGTGGAGAGTCAAACGTAAATTTAGGCACGGCCATTTGCACCAAGAAAAATGTGGTGCAAATACCCACACCAAAACTTATATACAGAGCAACATTATTCTGTAATTATGCACATAACTCGAAGCCATGCCCCATTTCCGCCCCAAAACGCCCATGAACCTCCCCTTTTTTGGAATACATGTATAAATTTTAGGCATGGATCCCACGCCTAACTTTATGTTCATTGGCCCCAATTAAATCTAATTAGTGTCTATTGCTTGTTAAAAAGCCAATTATTGGCACTAATTGGCTTGTTATTCAATTAAATTGCATGCACAAATCGGAAACATGCCTAAATTTGAATGTGCGATTTTTGGCAACTTTTACAGAATCAGGGCTCTAGTGTGCACTCTTTTAAAAGAGTGCTCATATTATCAGCAAAGAAACATGAAATGTGTTTTTTTCTGCTCACTTTCTTTTATTAATGACATATTATTACATAATGTACACTATCCTGCATTTCTTTCTGTACTGTTAATTACAGTTGTTAGCTACATCGATCCTGGTCTATTGGGATAATATGATATACAAATCAAATAAATAAATACAATGACGTGGGATATGTTGTCAACATTTCCCATGCTGACACCTAATGCCTACTGAGGGGGTCTTTTACTAGGCTGCGATAGCATTTTTAGCACGTGGTAGAAATCAGCTGGCAATAAGCGCCGAGACGCCCATTATATTCCTATGGGCATCTCTGCATTTACCACCAGCTGATTTCTACCACGAGCTAAAAACCCTACGTAAAGAACCCCTGAATGCATTGTCGATGCTTCTCCCTGAACTGTACCACCCTACATTGCATTGATCCAGAACCTTATTCTTTGTATAAGAGCAGCTGAAAATCCTACCACCAACATGGCTTGAGGTTTTACTGGTCAGAGGTTTAATTGAAACTATGCAGTAAATAATCAGTAAAAGGGTAATTTTATAAAAGCACTTCTGCAAGCATATGCCAGCATATGTACATAAAATGTTTCTGATAAAATTACCCTGCATGTACAAGTATGCACAATAACAAGATATGGGAACAGAGGGAGGCAGGTATTCTACACAGCTATGAGCAACTCATGCACAGAATAGATTGTCAAATAGATGACTTAGACGTAGTGGAGGTAAATTTCAAAGCTTTAACGCACAAATGTAACCAGGGCCCTGTTTACAAAGGTGTGCTAGTGTTTTTAGAAAGCACTAAAACTTAGCATGCCCATAATATTCCAATGGGCATCTACATGGTTAGTGCTTGCTAATTTTTAGCTGCATTAAAAATGCTAGCACATCTTTGTAAACAGAGCCCTGTTTACTAAGCCACATTAGAGAAGGGTTAGCAATTTTAGCAAGCGCTGTTTAGATACCAATAATATTTCTACGGTTAGCACTAATTTTTAGTACGTGCTAAAAATGCTAGCACACCTTAGTTAACAGGGCCCTTTGTTTGTTTGGTGAAACCAGAACCACAGCCTGCTGGCTATTTGTCAGTTTGTTTTACTAGAGGGAAGCAAGTGTGATTTGATTCCCCTCTAGCTGCTCCTGACACGGCCATATAGGCAAAACGTGGCCGTGCCAGCCGCTCTGGTTACAGTTGTGCAATACAGTTTTGAAATTTACCTCCACTACTTCTATGTCATCTATTTGGTGATCTACTCTGTAAATGTGTCGCTTTAGTATAGATATTCTTTAGGGTGGAGGATGGATAGAGCATGGGCAGAGACACAATTTATACATGCATATTATGAAACAGGTGCAGTTGTGTACATTGTGGAGGAGTAGCCTAGTGGTTAGTACAGTGGACTTTGATCCTTGGGAATGAGGTTCGATTCCCACTGCAGCTCCTTATGACTCTGGGCAAGTCACTTAGCCATCTATTGCCCCAGGTACAAATAAGTATCTGTATGTAAACTGCTTTGAATGTAGTTGTAAAAACCAGAGAGGTGGTATATCAATTCCCTTTCCCTTCTAAGCAGGCATAACATGTATGCTGTTTCTTGTTAAGCATAGTTTCTGCAGGATCTGTGCTGGTATTTTATAAAGATACAAATGTGCTTATCTGTCTTTATAAAATAGGCAACTTGTAATAAAATTACACTCAAAAGTTGATAATCATACAAAAAAAAAACCAACAATTCTTTCTGATTTTCCACCCAGATACAACCTATGGAACTTCACATCTACCCATTCAACTCCACTCATTATTTTATAGACCTCTATTATATCTCCCATCAGCCACCTTTTCTCCAAGCTGAAGAGCCCTAGCTGCTTTAGCCTTTCCTTATAGGGAAATCGTCCCATCCCCTTTATAATTTTCGTCGCTCTTCTCTGCACCTTTTCTAATTCCACTATATCTTTTTTGAGACGCGGCGACCAGAATTGAACACAATATTCGAAGTGCGGTGGCACTGTAATGGTATCAGTTTATTATATTTTGCTGGATTATATATACACCAATATATTTGTGCAGCTTTTACACTGCAGCAGAGAGAATAGTTTCATTTCAAGCCCCTTTCTCCCCCATCCCTTTTTCTGGGAGCTTCTGATAGCAAGGATAGTTAATTACAAACACTTAACAAAGACAAAAGAGAGATATATAACTCTCTCTGCCCTCCCACCTAAAAGAACTGAACAAAAGCATGACTAAGGTGGGTACCTGGACGCTCATCAGGACATCTCTGAAAACCAAAGACCCAAGAGACCGAAAGTCTGGAATACCCCATTGAAGACAAAGATTTCAGAGGGGAAACCATAAACAGGACATTTGCTTGTCAAAGGTATACCTGCCCCTCCCATCAGCTTTCAGACATGTGCAGAAAGGAAGGACTTATAATGTGGTCATGTGAACAGACTACATTAACCATAATGCCTTGCAAAATATCCAGGACATGCACACACCATGCTTCTCTGCTAACATTATAAAAGGCCTGGAAACAGCCCAGCTCTCTCTTGAAACCTGCCTCCTCTTGAAACCTCCCTCCTCTTGGGACCTGCCTCCTCTTGGGACCTGCTGCTCTCTTTGGGGTCCGCTGATGCCTTGCTCCTCAACATGTGCTCATCAATCAGCTGGACCACAGCATGCTTGTAACAAGGACTTGTAAGTTAACCTACCTGCTACTTTGTTCTATTTTATGCACAGATTACCTGTAAAGATCTCTTAAAACCTACCTCTCGTGTGCAATTGTATATTAAATCAATCTTTTTGAAGCTAAAAATATGGTCTCTTTGTGTTCTGAGTATATATATACTTAATCTATTTAATTTATTGCAATTATCACCTTTGGTGATTGGTGGAGAAATTAATACCCTAAAACTTATAAATACAGCACCTGCTCTTAAATTATAAACAGTGGCGAGTTGCTCTAGAGTTATTTTCCCCAAAATAAATCATCTCTTGTAACAGCACCATGGAGCGATACAAAGGCATTATAACATCCTCATTTTTGTTTTCTACCACAGGAAATAGCGCAAGCTAACTTTGAAACTACCACAGAGCGCCTGCGCTGCCCCTGTGGTAGTGCCGATTTGGTGCATGCTACACACGCATTAGCCCTACCACTGCTTAATAAAATGACCCCTTACTGCAGATACAGCGCTAGATTAGATTGCCTGATGCTGGTATTTTTAGTACTGGCATGATCCCTCAGTCCGTTTGCCCTAGCACTAAAATGATAGTGGTAGAGATGCCCAGTTCAGGCTGGAGATTTGGGGATAGTCCTGGATTTCTGACCACCCCATCATGGTGCATTACGGGATTTGCAGCACTGATTTCAATGGGCAGGATCAGGCACTACAAATCCTACATTGCTTTGAGAAGTAAGCAGTGGTGTAGATACTGGGGGGGCACGGGGGCATGGGCCCCCCCAAATTAGCTCTGGGGTCCCCTGGTTTGACTGGTGCAGGTCCCCAACCCCTGCCAGTTAAAGCGCTTGTCCCGCACTGGTCTCACCTTGCCTGGCGCCCTGTCCTGTTTTCAGTCACTGTGCACGCTTGTTTTAATGAAACTGAGCATGCTCAGCTCAATTTCATTAAAACAAGCATGCACAGCGACTGAAAACAAAACATAGTAACATAGTAACATAGTAGATGACAACAGAAAAAGACCTACATGGTCCATCCAGAGTGCCAGTCCACGGGACAAACACTTTAGCTGGCTGGGATTTAGGACCCCGGCCAGCCAAGGTACCCTCACAGTGGCAGGGGGGGTGGAAGTGGTGACAGGACGGCAGTGGTAGGGAGGTGGTGGCAGCTGCGGGGGGGGGGGGGGGGTGGAATTGGCGGTGGGAGGGCAGCGGTGGGGAGGTGGGCCAAAATGTGCCCTCCACCTTGGACTCTGGCTCCCCCCTCCCGTTGAGGTCTGGCTACACCCCTGGAAGTAAGTTCAAATCTAAATCTGGCCAAAAATCTCCAGCCTGGAACTGGATAACTTGGCATCTCTATAGTGGGACGCAAAGAACTGACATTGAAATAGCAAACCCCCACTTTAAGTAAGAGCTAGCTTAGAGCAGGTTACAAATAGCAACAACCTGCCCGTCTTATTAGTACACCTTAAGTTAACATTAAAATTCGGTGTTCTTTTTTTCCAAGATTATCTGATAATCACAAATAAAACACCCATGCAATAAGAACAACAATCTTTTTAAATGCCCAGGGGGCTCCTATACAAAGTTTGACTCAAGTACTTAAGGGTCGAGCTGCTTATACACTGCGGTCTTAAACCTTGGCATATAAGGGGCCCTTTTAGTAAGCGGCGGTAAGATCAACGTGGGCTTACCGCTTGCTATTCCGGAATTACCGCAGCAGCC